>NC_046636.1:12889391-13026690 GCF_900324485.2 Mastacembelus armatus
TGTTTCACTCAAAAGAAAACATTTCAAGCTTTCTAGCCATATAATTCTTATTTTTATGAGGCAAGTATTTGCTGAGATTCTGGTTGTTTTATTTACGCGTCTGTGAAGAGAAATGGCAGAGACAGAAAAGTCCGAGAGCGCACCCTGTTGGCTTTCTTTATTTAAAAAAAGCACAACGTTTTGTTGTTATTATGATGGTATACCACTGGGGGTCGACGAACGCGCCGGCGCGTTTTGACGCATCTTTTTCTGATAAGGCCGAAACAAACTTAAATTACTCCGTCAATTCTGATCGTACAGATAAAAGAAGTATATCATTCAAATCTGTAAAGGGTCTAGTTTTAATGGTATAAAGACCTCATAGTACTATATTATCCCAATAGACCAGTTAATTACTTTATTACTTTATTAATTACTTTATGAATTACTATTAATCAATATAATTTAAATAATCTCATTTAATAACTGCTGTAACAACTGAATTTCCCCTTGGGGATTAATAAAGTACTTCTTTTTCTTCTTCTTCTTCTTCTTCTTTATAAATGCTTTCATCTGCCAAAATGTACAGCACTACAAGTTTAATTTATCATTTAAAATCAAGACGCCCCGATCGACATGCAAAGTACGAGAAAGACACGGCAGCGGTGGTAACGAAAAGCAAAGTTCCTCCTCCCAGTCCTAGCACATCCACTCCATAAAAAATGGCAATATTTAACAATTTAATAACTCTGATCCTAGGTTCTTGTCTGCTCCATGCACAAGCACTGACAGCGACCTCCTGACAGCGAGAGACTGTTTAGTGCTGTATCTCATGTCATTGATGACAAGAGGAAGGCAGAGAAGTTACTTTTCATTAAGAAGAACCTGCCAGTTTTTCTTAAAAAGTAGGCTAAGTAGGCTTATGTTAGGATGATTATTCATTTGTTGTGGGTTCATCCAGTTTTTAATGTTTTTGTTGTAGGAGTTCATTGTGTGTTATGTTACATTCTTTCAGCAGTTACAGGCCTAATACAGGCAATGCAAGAAGGGGGGCTCAAAGATGGCCAAATAAAAATATATTTTACTTATTTTAAGTTATATTCTGTTTTGTTGGTATAATGTCTGCTGGAATGTTAAAAAATGTTTTGTGTTAAACATTTTTAAATTGTAGTTTTGTAATTGCCAATTGTAATAAGCCAAAATAGTGAAAAACACATTTTGACTATTTAATTTATGCAATGGTGAAAAATTGACAAAATAAATGGGAAAAAACATGAAAAACCATGTTCGGTATTTGGTAATCGGAAAGAATGTAGCATCCTGTTGTTCAGGAAGACATGACTAACTATGCTAACACTGGACACAGTCGTTTGGTTTGGATGGCTTCCACATTATATGGTTGGACAGGACAACAGAGAGCAGTAAGAGGAAAGGAGGAGGCTTGGCAGTATTTGTGAGCAATAGATGGTGTAACGCTGGGTACATCACTATTAAGGAGGAAATCTGCTGTAGAGACATTGAACTGCTAGCTGTTAGCATGAGGCCATGCAGTCACAGCACATCCAGCCTCTCCATTTTATCTCAGTTGTGTGTCTTTGTCCCCCATATACTCTTTGATCTGTGCTTTTGTAAAATAAAGAAAGCAGACGGTGCGCTATGGAAATAATCAGAGGTTAGCCAGGTAATTATGTGCACACCCCCGAGGAATGGCATAAAACGTTAAGCTTCATCATAGAATTTACTCTGGATACAATTTTTTCTGCGCTTTTGGATGATGGCAGGCTACATTCAATTCAATTCAATTCAATTCAATTTTATTTGTATAGCGCCAAATCACAATACAAATCATCTCAAGGCACTTTACAAAAACTAAAACTAAAAACCCAACAATTCCCTTATGAGCAAGCACTTGGCGACAGTGGAGAGGAAAAAACTCCCTTTAACGGAAGAAAAAACCTCCAGCAAAACCGGGCTCAGTTTGGGCGGCCATCTACCTCGACCGGTTGGGGTGAGTGGATAGAGCAGAGAGAAAAGAACAGCAACAATAAACAACAAATAGACACTGCAGGTTGGTGGGACCAGTAACTGCACATCAGCGATATACAGCTCCAGGACCAGGGACACCTGCAGAAGGTACAGAGAGAATAGAGAGAGAGGGAGAGAGCACAAACTAGGGGAGAGAGAGAACACAAGGTTAGTAAGATTCAATGGTGGAATATACATGAGGTGGGAGGAGAGAAGAGAGGGGAGGGGAAGGGAAAGGTGGGGGTTAGGGTAGGGGAGCTCAGTGCACCGATGGTCCTCGGGCAGTCTAGGCCTATAGCAGCATAACTAAGGGATGGTTCAGGGTTGCCTGAAGCCAGCCCTAACGATACGCTTTGTCAAAGAGGAAGGTTTTAAGTCTAGCCTTAAAAGTATAGAGAGTGTCTGCCTCCTGAACCCAGGCTGGGAGCTGGTTCCATAGGAGAGGAGCTTGATAACTAAAGGCTCTGCCTCCCATTCTGCTTTTGGAAACTCTGGGAACCACAAGTAGACCTGCACTCTGAGAGCGAAGTGGTCTATTGGGATAATATGGTACTATGAGGTCTTTAAGGTATGAAGGAGCTTGATTATGAAGGGATTTGTATGTGAGAAGAAGGATTTTAAATTCTATTCTATATTTTACAGGGAGCCAATGAAGAGAAGCCAAAATAGGAGAAATATGATCTCTCCTGCTAGTTCCTGTCAGGACTCTGGCTGCGGCATTCTGGATTAATTGGCTTTTTATGGAGATATTGGGACATCCAGATAGTAATGAGTTACAGTAATCTAGCCTTGAGGTAACAAATGCATGGACTAGTTTTTCTGCATCATTTTGAGACAGGATGTTCCTAATTTTGGAAATGTTGCGCAGGTGAAAGAAGGCAGTTCTAGAGATTTGATTTATGTGTGAGTTAAAGGACATGTTCTGGTCAAAAATAACTCCAAGGTTTTTTACAGTAGTGCTAGAGGCCAGGGTTATGCCATCTACAGTAGCTATTATTTGAGAAAAGTTATTTCTGAGATTTTTTGGCCCAAATATAATGACTTCTGTTTTCTCCGAGTTTAAAAGTAAAAAGTTACTGGTCATCCATGAGTGAAGAAGCATTTTGAATGGTTCTGGACAGCAACGAAGAGTTTACTTTCTCATCAGAGGAAAATAGCGACTCAGATGATGAACGTTCGCATCTGCATTGCATTGCAGTAATTCCCTCTCAGCAACATTCCTGACTGAAAAACTCATTATGGAACTCATAATGTGGGTCTTCGTCTTCTCAGGTGAATCACATGATTAATCATGATCCGGAATGCCGTCTTGCATATTCCCTTTCTACTAAAAATAAAAAAGTGTCTTAGAAAATTTAAAGCAGTGTATTGTTTTTTCTGTATATGAGTGAACAAAATGATTTTCGTTTTTAGTTTTAGTTTTTGTAAAGTGCCTTGAGATGATTTGTATTGTGATTTGGCGCTATACAAATAAAATTGAATTGAATTGAATTTTCATAGAATTTTGAAGCAAATACTTAAGGTTGAAAGATGCATTTCTCAAAAGTCTTGTGAACCAATGTTCTGTTTGTGTTTTATGCCCTTATTTCATTGACTTAAAATTTTTAGTTTTTCACTAACCATGCATAAACGCTGTTTTCTCAAAAACAATCATGTATAAACGTGTCATAGAGTGAGGTTTAGTTCCGGTTTGGACTTTTATTTTGGTTAATTTCCTGTTTATTGCCTATGTTGTGGTAGGTAGCTTTATGTTCTCATCAGTATAGATTAGTTTCACCTGGGTTAGATTAGTTTTTGTTCTTCATCTATTTATATCTCCCGTTTTCCTTTGTTCACTGTGGGAGCATTAGCTTATGATTGTCATGCCTCTTCGTTCATGCCCGAGAGGAACAGAGAGTTTTGTTTTACACGCCGAGTGGCAGAATTGACCCTATGTGTTCCCTGCCGAGTGGCAGATTTTCGACTTGTGATTTTATAGGCCGAGTGGCGGAGCTGTTTTGATGGCTTTTGTTTGGGTGCCTGAGCCTGGTGGATCCAGGCGAAAATAAAGTGAACGGATTGTCCTGCACTTGGGTCCTACGCTCATCCCTTTACCCACCACACACCAGCTTCGTGACAACTTGCTGCTCACATATTATTGTAGCCCAGTTTGTGCTGATTACAGTGCTATCAGACTTTAATATGTTTAAAAGCAACTGAAAAAAGCTCAAATGTCAAGGCATGTAAAAACTTGTCCACCAAAAAAAAAACAAAAAAAAAAACAAAACACTTTTACACCCCAGGTTAACTCTGGCACAAATTAAATTAAAATGTATACTTTGACTAAATATTTTCTGTTCTCAGAAAGATAAATAGTCTGTTGATGACCCAGGATATTACCTGGTCCTCAAGAAGAATTGAAGGATATTCCTTGAGTTCTTCTTTGAATCCCCTGATAATATTTTATAGACTGGTGGAAACAATGTGATAAATGTTTCTGGGGCGTGGTGGTAAGATGGAGTAGATGGTTTGTGCTGTCTCAGTGAAAACCCTGTAGTTTGCCAGACAGATCCCTTAGAAAATAAAAAGAAATTAAATCCTTTTTCACCATGTCTTTTAAATATGAGATTGGCTGCATTCTCTCCTCTGTTCCCACTATGTTTGTTCTAGCCATCCAGCATAAGGCCTGGTAGCTCCTCACAGGATGCGCATTATACCAATTGAGGGCAGATAACTTGAAACAAAGAGCCCAGTGAAAGGAGAGGACTGAGTGCTACTCAGCCATGATAGAATAATAACACCACTGTAGTTTGGATAAGGTCTAGACCCCACACTCTAGATCCATGTGGAGTAAGGGTGCATTGGCTTATTCCATCAAAGAGCCTGTGATTGTTAATTTAGCCTCTTTTAATACAAACACTTCACTGAATTAACCTGGGAATGGATAAAGACCTGGACATCATCATGGTATTTCAAAATCAATATGAATGTGCCAATTTCATTTATGGTATGCTTATCAATGCCATCTTTTGGTATACAACATTGCAGCCTATCCAGCAGCAGATTATTGAGCCATAAGGCCATGAAAATTTTAAAGTTTTAAAAGTCTGATATGCGACAGTTAATACACTGTTAATGCAGTTGATATAGCCTGCTTTATTTATAGCAGATCTGACTCATAGTTCAAAGGTAAGGCTTGTAATTTTATGTTTTATTGTTTTTCTGAAATCCATTGAGAGACTAAAACCAACAACCCTCTGCTTCCAGTCTTTAACTTAAACTAGGCTATGTCCAGGTCCTGACTCCAATTCCATACTTAATACCCAGACATGACATTGACAGTGTTTTTTCATTCCACTGACAGGACTCCAGACACTACTGTGGGGGTTTGGTGGTCACACACCTATCGCGACATAAAATGTGTTTCTTGGAGATGTTGTGCTTTTTATTGTTTCAATTCGGAATGTTGACGAACCGACAACAAATGTTACCGGCCATGCTTTGACCACATTGTTTGCAGTAAATGCAGTGCATCACATTAGCTGATGTGTCATACCTCATCCACGAGAACTGATTCGGTTTGCTCTGAGTCATGGTTATCATCTGTCACTTGATCTGGTACCGGTGAGGCGGAAATGAATAAAGTTTCTATAGGCTTACTTCTCTTTGTCTTCACTTCGCTTAGCACCGTGTTTGATTTGTCCCTTCAGGTTCCATAGCCTTTGAACATGGAACACAGGAATCACAGGATCACAACTAATTAAAGGCAAGAACCTGCTTTTTTTCACCTTAGTATGAGTTTGGGGTTAAAAGAAATACACATACAGGAAGACATGCCAAAAATTTTGCTGCACGATTGCAACCAAGGGGAACATTTGGTTGCATTAAATTGTAAATTGTGAATTCCCACTGATAAACTTCTGTTCTGTCACAGAACAGCCACATCTGCTACAGAAAACATCTGAGCTGTTCCAAGTAAGTCTTTTTTTCCAGGGAATACAACCTGCTAAGAGTGACAATAGGAAGTGCTGGAGTGGATGTTTTCATTTACTGTTCATTTGTTTTCACTTGCAGACCACTGTGAGAAGGGGCTTCTATTCACACACATTGAAGTGTGACAGGGAAGATGGTGAGGGAGGAACCTCTTTGGGTCAGAGGACATGAAGGCCCTTCCACTTCCTCTCCACAGGCTGAATGGGACTCTTTGCAATCCCTCCTCTCCTCCTCACAAGAGTACTTAGGGTTATAGACAATTACTGTGGCTACAGTTTGAAGCTGTATTCACTCAGCTCTTTGCCTTGTGTAAAAGCAGATCACACAGATTATCATATATAACTTCCCGAGTTGTAAAATCCTGCCTGTGGATCCTGCTACAGACCATTACACACATAAACGCATAAATCTGTTTGCAGAGACAGAAAGAGAAGGCAGCTGATAGGGCAGCAGATGCTCAGTAAACTGTCATACTGTCAACTGCCATACAAATCCATTGATTGTCGCTGGTCTTGTTGTTAAGGTGAGTGGAATGATTGTCAATTGAGCTACATATTAAAAGCACAGTGCTGTACCTACACCACACACAAAAGCTCCTCCTCTGTTCATAGTATTATGGTAGCAGCTATCTTCAGTGTTACCTTTGGATACCTTAGGACATTAGAGGGTCTCCCTCCCCTGCTGCATGCATCATTGTATAAGGTTGGGGTATCCAGGATTACAGAAGCTAAAGTCCCATTCGTTTGCTTTTATCCGGTGTTAGACGACTTACAGTCGGAGCACTTCCAAGCTAGGAGGGACATGAAACTCTTGCGTCTTAGGCATCAGTATGAAATTAACTACTAGGTAAATAATATTTACTTTCTGTTCTATTTTGAGACAATTTTTGATTTTCTGTTGATGGTGCATATTCTCGCTGTGTCTGCGTGGGTTTTCTGTGGATGTTCCAGCTTCCTCCTGCAGTCCAAACACTTGTAGGTTAGCATAATTGGTGACTCTAAATTGCCCATAGGTGGTAGTGTTCGTCTGTCTCTGTCAGCTTTGTGATAGGCTGGTGATCTGTCCAAAGTGTACCCCAACACTTGCCCAATGTCAGCTGGGATTGGCTCCACCTGGTGGAGGGAAACACTGGAAGAGGTTAGAGTTAATGTGCATGATGGTAGAGAGGATTTGGTAGGAATGAGTGTTTTGCTCAACAGTAGCCTCTCCTTTACTGGTTAGCCACCTCTTTTACTGTGCAACTTTCCATGAGATGCTCTGCAGAGCCATAGTAAATGCACAGCCCAGCGTGGGATCTACTTTGCCACTAACTGGTAGTGAGCTGGGCAACACTGGTACAACCAAGTGGCATCGGTTCTTCCAAATTGCAAAGAAGGGTGTCTGAAGAAGGACTTACAGTGGGTACGGAAAGTATTCAGACCCCTTTAAATTTTTCACTCTTTGTGTCATTGCAGCCATTTGCCAAAATCAAAAATAGTTCATTTTATTTCTCATTAATGTACACTCAGCACCCTATCTTGACAGAAAAAAACAGAAATGTAGAAATTTTTGCAAATTTATTACAAAAGAAAAACTGAAATATCACATGGTCATAAGTATTCAGACCCTGTGCTCAGTATTGAGTAGAAGCACCCTTTTGATCTAGTATAGCCATGAGTCTTCTTGGGAATGATACAAGTTTTTCACACCTGGATTTGGGGATCCTCTGCCATTCTTCCTTGCAGATCCTCTTCAGTTCTGTCAGGTTGGATGGTGAACGTTGGTGGACAGCCATTTTCAGGTCTCTCTAGAGATGCTCAATTGGGTTTAGGTGGGGCTCTGGCTGGGCCAGTCAAGAACGGTCACAGAGTTGTTCCGAAGCCACTCCTTTGTTATTTTAGCTGTGTGCTTAGGGTCATTGTCCTGTTGAAAGGTGAACCTTCGGCCCAGTCTGAGGTCCTGAGCACTCTGGAAGAGGTTTTCTTCCAGGATATCTCTGTACTTGGCCGCATTCATCTTTCCTTCAATTGCAACCAGTCTTCCTGTCCCTGCAGCTGAAAAACACCCCCACAACATGATGCTCCCACCACCATGTTTCACTGTAGGGATTGTATTGGGCAGGTGATGAGCAGTGCCTGGTTTTCTCCACACATACCACTTAGAATTAATGCCAAAAAGTTCAATCTTGGTCTCATCAGACCAGAGAATCTTATCAGACCAGAGAATCTTATTTCTCATAGTCTGGAAGTCCTTCATGTGTTTTTTGGCAAACTCTGTGCGGGCTTTCATGTGTCTTGCACTGAGGAGAGGCTTCCGTTGGGCCACTCTGCCATAAAGCCCCGACTGGTGGAGGGCTGCAGTGATAGTTGACTTTGTGGAACTTTCTCCCATCTCCCTACTGCATCTCTGGAGCTCAGCCACAGTGATCTTTGGGTTCTTCTTTACCTCTCTCACCAAGGCTCTTCTCCCACGATTGCTCAGTTTGGCTGGATGGCCAGGTCTAGGAAGAGTTCTGGTTGTCCCAAACTTTTTCCATTTGAGGATTATGGAGGCCACTGTGCTCTTAGGAACCTTGAGTGCTGCAGAAATTCTTTTGTAACCTTGGCCAGATCTGTGCCTTGCCACAATTCTGTCTCTGAGCTGGGCAGTTCTTTCTACCTCATGATTCTCATTTGCTCTGACATGCACTGTGGTGGTCTTATATAGACAGGTGTGTGCCTTTCCTAATCAAGTCCAATCAGTTTAACCCTCTGGGGTCGACGCACGCGCCGGCGCGTTTTGACGCATCTTTTCCTGATAAGGCCGAAACAAATTTAAATTCTGATCGTACAGATAAAAGAAGTATATCATTCAAATCTGTAAAGGGTCTAGTTTTAGTGGTATACCATCATAATAACAACAAAACGTTGTGCTTTTTTTAAATAAAGAAAGCCGACAGGGTGCGCTCTCGGCCTTTTCTGTCTCTGCCATTTCACAGACGCGTAAATAAAACAACCAGAATCTCAGTGAATACTTGGCTCATAAAAATAAGAATTTGGCAGTGTTGCGCAGGTGAAAGAAGGCAGTTCTAGAGGTTTGTTTTATGTGTGGATTAAAGGACATGTCCTGGTCAAAAATAACTCCAAGGTTTTTCACAGTAGTGCTGGAGGACAGGGCTATGCCATCTAAAGTACCTATAATTTTAGAAAAGTTATTTCTGAGGAAACCAGAGTACCTGGAGAAAACCCACGCAAGCACAGGGAGAACATGCAAACTCCACACAGAAAGGTCCCTACTGGGTTTTGAGCCAGGAACCTTCTTGCTGTGAGGAAACAGTGCTATCCACTAATCCACCATGCTGCTCTCCTGGGTTAAACTTCTCTTTATTATTCCTCATTTCCACCATTTTTAAATTTTAGTACTTTTATCTACACCAATATATTTAAATATTTCAAAATTCATTATGCTCAGCTAGATGATTGACATTATTTTTACTCATATCCCAATACTTTTCAATCCATTCAACTAGGACTGCAGCTATCGGTTATTTTTGGAGTCGAGTATTCTACCTGAATATTTCATTATTCGAGTAATCAGATAAAGTAGACTTTTGCATTTTTAAATAATCATAGTATTGTGTAATTCATGACAGAATGCAACCACAAGGGGGCACAATCCAGTGTCTTCATGTGCTGGTCCCAGGTCCGGGTAAATGCAGAGTGGTTACAGTTGTGTCAGGAAGGGCATCCGACGTAAAATCTAAACCAAGTCAAACATGCGAATCACAAATATGACTTCCATACTGGATCGGTTGTGGCAAGGGTTAACAACGACCGCCACTGGTGCTGTTGACCTACAGGGTGCCAGTGGAAATTGGACTACTGTTGGTCGAAGAAGGAGAGGAGGAAGGCGTGTTCATAGGCAAAGAGAGAAGAGGAGGGGCAGGAGTGTAGGACTTAAAGTAGGGACTTTGAATGTAGGGACTTTGTCAGGGAAAACTAGAGAGTTGGCTGAAATGATGGAGTGAAGAAAGGTGGATATCTTGTGTGTTCAGGATGTTATGACCCTAGGTCACATGTGTGAGGTTTTATGTGGTTTGTGTGTTGTTAGCTCTCTCCTCCCCAGTTCTTGGTGTGTGTATGTGGGTATGTGTGTATGTGTGTATGTGAAAGAGAGAAAGGAGTGGGCGTGGAGCCTAGGTGGACCCATGGGGATTGGTCAGTTCAAACTGGAATGATGTGCCTGGATTGGTCCAGTCCTCCCGCGAAAACTACAAGAAGCTCCCACTGACTGCAGCTAGGGAGCTCATTCTCCATCTCTGCCACTCCCAAACCAGCATTCGTTTTTGTGAACTCTGTGTTTGTGAGAAGTCTAGGATATATATATCAGAACCAATGATTCGTTTGAGTAAGAACTTTTCTGACCATATTTGCACTGTAAATATTGAGCACTAAATATTCTTTTTGTAGTATGAAGCAAGTTATTTTACTTTTGTTTTCTCCTGTTTATTCGGTTAGGAGACTAGGGTAGTATACCTGTCTTTTGGTTGGTTTTTTTGTTTTGTTAGGTTATAGTAGGGCTGCTTCAGCGTTTCTGTTTGTGATTTTGGGCATTTGAATTAAACAGAAAATGTTTTGTTTTCGTTATATTCCGTGGTCGGCTGGATTAATTTGTGGGAGAGTTTTTGAGAAAACTCACATCGTGTTATGCCCGGTACCCCTAGGCTGGGCGTAACAAGGAGACCAGGTGGAAAGGTAGCAAGGCTTATAGAGTAGGAGCAGGGTTCAAGCTGTTTTATCATGGTGTGGATGGAAAGAGGAATGGAGTAGGAGTTATCCTGAAGGAGGATTTTGCTAGGAATGTTCTGGAGGTGAAGAGAGTGCCAGATAGGGTGGTGAGTCTGAAGCTGGAAGTTGAAAGTGTGATGTTGAATGTTGTCAGTGGTTATGCCCCACAGGTAGGATGAGAGTTAGAAGAGAAGGAGATATTCTGGAGGGAGATGGATGAGGAGATTCAGGGTATCCCTAGTGGTGAGAGAGTGGTGATTGGGGCAGACTTCAACGGACATGTTGGTGAGGGAAACGGAGGTGATGAGGAAGTGATGGGTAAATTTGGTATGCAGGACAGGAATGCAGAAAGACAGATGGGGCTAGACTTCACAAAAAGGATGTAAATGGTTGTAGTGAACACATTTTTCCAGAAAAGGGAGGAGCATAGGGTGACATATAAGAGTGGAGGTAAGAGCACACAAGTTGATTACATCTTGTGCAGATGTTTCAACCTGAAAGAGATCAGTGACTGCAAAGTAGTGGCTGGGGAGAGTGTACCCAGACAGCATAGGATTGTGGTGAGGAAGATGAAGAGGACAAGGACAGAGCAGATGACCAAGTGGTGGAAGTTGAAAAAGGAAGAGTGTTGAGTGGCTTTCAGGGAGGAGCTGAAACAGGCTCTTTGAGGTGCGGAGGTTCTTCCAGATGACTGGACAGCTACAGCTAAAGTGATCAGGGAGACAGGTAGGAGGGTACTTTGTGTGTCATCTGGAAAGAGGAAAGCAGATAAGGAGACTTGATGGTGGAAGGAGGAAGTTCAGGAGTGTGTTAAGAGGAAAAGGTTAGCTAAGAAGACACTGAGAGAACAGAAGAGAACAGACAGGAGTACAGGGAGATGCAGCATAAAGTGAAGGTAGAGGTGGCAAAGGCCAAACAAAGGGCATATGAGGATTTGTATGATAGGTTAAACACTAAGGAGAGAGAGGTGGATTTGTACAGGTTGGCGAGGCAGAGATACAGAGATGGGAAGGATGTGCAGCAGGTTAGGGTGATTAAGGGTAGGGATGGAAATGTTTTGAGAGTAGAAGAGGTGACTTGTGGAGCAGGAAGTAGCAAAGATCAGTAAGGATGAAGTGAGGAAGGCGTTGAAGAGGATGAAGCGTGGAAAGGCAGTTGGTCCTGACGACATACCTGTGGAGGTATGGAAGTGTTTAGGAGAGGTGGCAGTAGAGTTTTTGACTGGGCTACTTAACAAGATCTTGGAAAGTGAGATGATGCCTGAGGAATGGAGGAGAAGTGTATTGGTGCCCATCTTTAAGAACAAGGGAGACGTGCAGATTTGTGGAAACTACAGAGGAATAAAGCTGATGAGTCATACAATGAAGTTATGGGAAAGAGTAGTGGAAGCTAGGCTGAGGTCAGAAGTGAGCATTTGTGAGCAGCAATATGCTTTCATGCCAAGAAAGAGTACCACAGATGCAATATTTGCTTTGAGAATGCTGATGGAGAAGTACAGAGAAGGCCAGAAGGAGCTGCATTGTGTCTTTGTAGATTTGGAAAAAGCATATGACAGGTTGCAGAGTGAGGAGCTGTGGTTTTGTTTGAGGAAGTCTGGAGTGGCAGAGAAGTATGTTCGAGTGGTGCAGGACGTATGAGAGCTGTAAGACACTGGTGAGGTGTGCTCTAGGGGTGACAGAGGAGTTCAAGGTGGAGGTGGGACTGCACCAAGGATCGGTCTCTGTGGACCATAATGTTTGCATTGTCATCTGTAGTGAGAGCAGGGAGCAGGTGGAGGAAAATCTAGAGAGGTGGAGGTATGCTCTGGAAAGGAGAGGAATGAAGCTTAGCCACAGTAAAACAGAGTACATGTGTGTAAATGAGAGGGACTCAAGTAGAACGGTGAGGTTACAGGGAGTAGAGGTGAAGAAGGTGAAGGATTTTAAGTACCTAGGGTCAACAGTCCAGAGCAATGGAGAGTGTGGAAAAGAAGTGAAGAGACATGTGCAAGCCAGTTGGAACAGGTGGAGGAAAGTGTCAGGTGTAATGTGTGACAAAAGAGTGTCAGCAACAATGAAAGGAAAGATGTACAAGTGGTGACACCAGCCATGTATGGTTTAGAGACAGTGGCACTGATAAAAAGACAGGAGGCAGAGCTGAAGATGTTGAGGTTCTCTCTGGGAGTGACGAGGATGGATAGGATCGGGAATGAGTACATGAGAGGCACAGCTCATGTTAGATGTTTTGGAGAAAAGCCAGGGAAGCCAGATTGAGATGGTTTGGACATGTCCAGAGGAGGGACAGTGAATACATTGGGAAAATGCTGAGGTTAGAGCTGCCAGGACGGAGGCCTAGAGGAAGACCAAACAGGAGGTTCTTGGATGTAGTGAAGGAGGACATGAATATAGTTGGTGTGGGTGTGGAGGATACAGAGGATAGGGTTAAAATGGAGGCAGATGATTCTCTGTGACGACCCCTGAAGGGAGCAGCCGAAAGGAAAAGAAGAAGTATAATCCATGACAGAAGCGACAGGTTACCTTGAAATGACGTTATCTTGTGTTGGGTCTGTTGGGAGAGCCGGTCTGGTTCACAACTGGATGCTTTAGGAGTTAGTTTATTTGGCGCATTGCTTACTCGCAGTATAACATCCATCCATCCATCCATCTTCTATACCCGCTTTTCCTGGCTCAGGGTCACGGGGATCTGCTGGAGCCTATCCCAGCTCTCTCTCGGGTGGAAGGCAGGGGGTACACCCTGGACAGGTCACCAGTCTGTCGCAGGGCCACATATAGACACACAAAGACAGACAACACACACACACTACGGGCACACTACGGGCAATTTTAGAGTCACCAATCAACCTAACATGCATGTTTTTGGACTGTGGGAGGAAACCGGAGTACCCGGAGTAAACCCACGCAAGCACAGGGAGAACATGCAAACTCCACACAGAAAGGCCGGGATGCGAACCCACGACCTTCTTGCTGTGAGGCAACAGTGCTAACCACTCAGCCACCATGCTGCCCGCAGTATAACATGAATTATTAATTTAGTTAACTTCTTAATGTTTCCAACCGGATGCTCTCTCTTCCGATGTTGAAGCATTGACGAAGTGTTGTTGTAGTAAGCCAATACACCAATACAATACATGTATGGCACCGTGTTGTCATCTTTTGTAAGTTTGAAATGATCCCAAACTTTGGACATTTTCTGCCTTTTACAGATGGTTTGACTCTCTGCCATGGTGCCAACTTTTGATACTGAAATGCGTTGTGTGACAGTGGTTATGGTCCATGCGGAACAAGGATCCCTAGGCAGAGCAGGTCTGATAACGCAAGTGACAGTAATTAAACGAATCCTCGAGGCAAAGAATTTGCTTCGAGCATTTTTTGTAATCAAATTCCTTGATTTCCTCAAGGACTCGTTGCAGCCATACATTCAACCTTTTTTAGACATTTTTTGGTCAGAATGTTCAAATGTCACACTTTTCTTAAAATGGAATGTATTTTGCAGCACTCATTCATACTTTCAGTTAAAAAACTAAAATTCAAAATATAAGGCAGCTTGTTTTAAACACAGGAGATAAGTCATTTGAGAATTTAGGGTAGTACAAGTGTATTTTAAATTATTTATAGAATTATTAAAACGTCTAAATAGTGTAATGATCTAATGACATCATAAATTAATGTGTTTTATACTTAGAAATAGAACAGGTGGTTATTTAACCTGGCTGTTTTGTCTTCCTCTCCATCCCCTGCCAATTTTACTCCTCCTCTGTCCCCCTGTCCAAGACCCTTATTCTATTCATACATTATAAAAATGTTGGCAGGCTGCTCTGCAGTCTCCCAGCAACACTGTTATTAATTTCAACAAGAGAAATACCCTGACAGAAAAACAGCTGTGCAAACTAACCCTTTTCAACAAGATGGTAGAGGAGCAACCAGCAGTGCCAGGGTCAGACCTTCTATTCTCTGGATGTTGCTTAATTGCAATGGAGGTCTCACAGTGGTTCAAACTCACTTCTCTTCTTTGTCTTATGTTCAAGTACAGTTTCATTAATATATTAAAATCAGAATAGCCTGAGTTAAATTTAACTCAGGACAGATGGACAGACTAATGACCTTTATCATTATCCCATTAACCCAAGTTTACAGCTAATTACAACCAACCCAAGCAGAACTCAGTATACTCACTAATACAGTATTTTCTCAACCTTGATGTTGTTTTTGCTCAGGTGTATGGTGAAAACAGGGAGTTTTATTCAAATGAGGCAGTCCATTAGTAGTTGAGTAGGGTCTTAAACCCTATACTGAGAATAAACACTGGGTTTATAAACACAATTTGTACTGTTTCAGTCTGTGTGCTATGCAAAAAGTGCAGGGAGATGGTCGCCAGCTAAACTGGGTCATTTGGAACCCCACACATCAACCAATTGAAGCCAATCAATCCCACCATTGCCACTCTGGATCTGTCTATTCAACTGGCCTGTTCTGCTCTATTTGACAAGCATCCATTTAGACAGCTGATGCACCATTTCTTTCTCTCTACTTAATCTCCTACAAATACTAGCTAACAAAAATTGCAGCTACCCCTTTGCTCAACGAGGCTCTGAAGCCTTAAGAGAAGAGATTTTTCACATTGATGGTCCTAGGGTTTTAAAGGATAACTCTTTTAATAATTGTGTAATTTCTGCTAACAATAGTTTAACTTCACATATGCTAATAAGTGCAGCGTTATCTGATATAACTTAAAATACAAATACTAAAATAAGATATATTTAAATAAAATTATCCTTTGCACAATGTGAGCCACTCCTGTGTTGTGCTGTCCTAAATCTGCTTCTTTAAAATTAAAAATACAGTAATGAGCAACAATTTAGCTTCCCATGTTAACATCTAATCTTATTTACAAATAATTGATAATTTTGTAGGAGAAAGTGCATCTTGGGTATTGGCCAGGACGTGTTTGGCAGGGCTGCATTTTAGTTCCTTTGTGATGTTTCAGCTGAGGACAGTGGTTGATGTGGTCAGTCACTGATGCCATCCATCCATCCATCCATCCATTTTCTATACCCGCTTTTCCTGGCTCAGGGTCACGGGGATCTGCTGGAGCCTAGTCACTGATGCAGAGTAAAATAATAAGCTGAGCAGCTGGAGTTTCACTGTGTTCAGTAGAGATGGATTCTTGGGTTCAATAAGTTGCTAACAAGCCTGCTTTTCTTATATTAGTGCCTCGGTTTTGTTAATAATGGATTACGGCTACATCCAGACTGTCTTTAGCACGGCATGAAAAACTCTCACTCGTTTTGAATAGACCCTACATCCATCCATGCATGTACAGAGAACAAAACCAAAAAGATGTAAAGACCTGTGTGTCCAGCAACCTTGTTAAGAAAATCCATAATTGATAGCACTTCTTAAGATTACCTGTACTGATGGGTTTTAAATGCATTTAAGAAAGCAGTCAGTCTTTTTTTCAGTGTAATGTAAACAATGTGTGAAGCGTTTACTTTGAGGTTTTCCAACAATATTTCTGTCAAAATTTTGAGGTCTTAATTAATGACCTAGACATGTGACAGAGTTGGAAAACCTCCTGAACCTCTATGCTGGATAAGGAATACTGAATTATTTATTTCGTTAAAAAATAACTGATAAGAAGTCATCGGCATTATGTTTTATTTGAAGAACTATGGTACATTTATCTATTATATATTACATATATATATACACATATATAAGAAATGATCTATCAAATAATTACTAATTATGTAAAAGTTCAAAAATAGTCAGATATTTATGGCCCTTACCATGTTGGGTCACTAGTAATGTAGTTCAGCTAATACCGGTAGGCCCCTTGTTATCAGACCACTGACCTGTACGGCTGTATCCAAATAATAAATAAAAATACCATGTTATTCAGTTGGTCTGATCTGTGGCTAATATTCACACATAGCCAATTTCAAAGGTTGACAAACAGTTTTAATTTGTTCAACTGTTCAAGAACTTTGAATTATCCCAAATACAGAGACACTTAACCTTGACCAGAGGTGGACAGTAACAAAGTAAATTTACTTGAGTACTGTGCTTAAGTTCAGTTTCTGAGAATTTGTACTTTACTTGAGTAGTAGTTTTTGGGGAAACTTATTACTTTTACTCCACTACATTTGATAGATAAATACTTTTTACTCCACTACATTTCTAAGGCTTTCGTTGCTCATTATTTCTTTTGGAGAAATTATCTTGAAATCGAAAGACAGTTGACAGTGTTCATTAAGTTTTTTGTTTGTGTGTGGTACAGTTGGTGTGCACCTTTGAACACTAATTGCAACCCACCAAGAAGAAGAAGGTTTGTCCCACTGGTGCTGCTGTACTGGATACATCGTACCCAGATAAGGCAGTTTGTGCTGTGAGTGACGGTAATGATTTAGTCCTGGTTCAGTCTTGGTTTAGTCCTGGTCTCGTCCTGGTTTAGTCTTAATTTTGTCCCGGTTTAATACTGCTAACATGAATTAGGCCTGATTTTGCCCTGGTTTCATTTCATTGTAATGTTTACATTACACTAGGCATGGCTCTAGTTTTTCTAATGTGAACTGTCTAATATTCAATACTTAAAAAAGTACTAACTTTGCTTAGACTTGCTTCAGCAATGTTTAATAAAAAGGTTGTGTTTGATTTAATTGAAACTGTCACCTCTGTCTTTAAATCCTAGTGACTTCTGCTGAAAAGTGATGTAAAATAACACTGGTGCTTTTGCCTATTAACTATATTAGAGGCGCATCCTGGTGGTAGTTTGCTATTTAATCATTTAATAATTTTCATTGCTACTTTTAGACTTGACTAGACCTAGTTCTCTCCCTGAGGGGTCAGTGGAGAGATCCTGCCTCAAGTGGATGAGTTAAAGTATCCTGGGATCTTCTTCACAAGTGAGAGAAGGGCGGAACGTGAGATTGACAGACGGATCGGTGCATCAGCAGCATCATTGTCTGTTGTGGTAAAGAAGGAGCTGAGCCAAAAGGTGGAGCGCTCGATTTACTGGTCAATCTATGTTCCTACTCTCACCTATGAGTCATGAGCTTTGGGTGATGACCGAAAGGACAAGATCTCGGATACAAGCTGAAATGAGCTTTTTTCGCAGGGTGGCTGGGCACTTCCTTAGAGATAGAGTGAGGTCACCCGGGAGGAGCTCGGAGTAGAGCCACAGCTCCTCTACACTGAGAAGAGCCAGCTGAGGTGGCTTGTGCATCTGTTCCAGATGCCCCCGGGACACCTCCCTGGGAAGGTGTTCTGGGCATGTCACGCTGGGAGGAGGCCCCAGGGAAGACCCAGGGGACCCTGGAGGGACTATGTCTCTTGGCTGGCCTGGGACCCCCCTCAGTGTCCCCCTGGAAAAGCTGGAGGAAGTGACCAGGGAGAAGGATGTCTGGGCATCCCTGCTTAGGCTACTGCACCTGCGACCCACAGCAGAAGAAAATGGATGGATGGATTGGACCTAGTTCAGTACTGGTTTACTGTTGCTACCTTCAGTCTTTGTTTGGATAGTCCTGATTTTAACATGGTTTTATTTCAGTTTAGACTTGGGTTAAACCAGGTTTAGTCCTAGTTCACATCTGTTTCAGACTTTTACTCCCTGTTTGGTCCATTAATGGATTTACAATGTTTCCCATTTACTGATTTTGTACAAACACACATCTCTTGTTATTCTAATCTAAACAATTTGTATATTCAATCCAGTGAACAAATTACTTCAGATTTGTCTGCAGATAGTTCCCATAGCCCTGTGATGGTGACCTGTCCAGGGTGTACCCCTGCCTTTCACCCAAAGAGAGCTGGGATAGGCTCCAGTTGATCACCATGACCCTAATTAGGACTAGTTGGACATAGATAATGGATGGATAGTTCCCATAATGGCAAATTTGATCCTACCATATTAAGCACCATAGCAACCTTGGTCATTGTCTCCCTTGTTGTAGCACTCATTGTTAGGCCCCGAGCCTTGTTTCCTGTTCGTCTTATTTTGGTCAGTTCCTGTGTTCCGTTTCTGTTCAGTGTTAATCCCAGTTAGCTTTGTGTTTCGTTTGCTCATTAGTTAGATTACGTTCACCTGTGTCCTGAGTTCTGTATATATATATATATATATATATATATATCCCTTGTGTTCCTTTGTTCCCTGCCGGAGCATTGTATGTTGTAGGTTGTATGTGATGTGTACGACAGCCTGAGTCTCCTGGTCCGGTCCTGTCTGCTTGCCCGCCGAACAGCGGAGATTATTTTGTATTTGCCTGAGCCCTGGACGATCCAGGGAGAATAAAAACCTGCCTGTTTGTCCTGCATTTGGGTCCTCATCTGTTCTTTCCTTCACCGTCAACACCAGAGAGCATAACACTCATTGTGTCATTCATACTCAGATTTTAGTTTACTGTAAGTACGGTCGGTCTTCTCATATACAATAATATACTACATATGATAAAATACCTTCTAGACTGCTTTCAGTTGTTATCAGTCAAGTCTGGGAATCAACTAGCAGAGACTTGAAACTTGCTTGAGAGTAGTAAATTAGTAAACTTAATAAACTAATTCATCACAGTGAATATCAATCTGTATTTTACTTGAGTTACTGTGACCTTACTGTTGCATACCAATGCATTCCTTAGGTGCTCAGTGTTACTTTTTGCAAATGTGACTCAAAGAAAAATATACACTACCACCGCAGCCTCTTCTGTGAAACTCAATTGAATTGATCTACAGATATCCACCTGCTGTCTGCCTGCTCAGCAATTATTGACTGACAGCTAATCCATCAACAGCTAGTCTGAAAACACACAACAGCAGGAAGTCTGCAAACATGCGGGCATGCAAAATGCTGTCAAAATGTTAATGTTATTAATTCTGTGTGTTTGTGAGCGTGTGTGTGTATGCATGCGGACTGCCTTGTACAGAGCTGTGAATGGGCTTTTATTTTATTAGTCATTATATGTCATAGCTCTGTGTAATTCTTTTGTAATTTCATGTTTTACCACATTACCAAAAAATTTTTGCTTTGTTGGCCTGTGTTATGTGATCAATTATTAAGCTAAAATAAGTAAAGTTTATAGTAAAAGAAAATTAATTTGCATGCTCAATACGATCTACTGAAGGTATTTACATGGTTCCATTGTTAGACAGCTTCCAACAAATATTGCATACAATAACCTGCTTGAGCTGCTCAGAGAAAACAGTGGTATCAGAGATTTTACTGGCATATATATAAAATTACCATACAGTAGTTAAAAGATAACATATACTGTGAATTGGTCTCTGTTTGTGTGTCTGTTTTCATTTGGTCATTGAAAAAAATTTGAATCCAATTTTTCCTGAATAAAATGTACTGTTTATAATTGCTGTAAGCACTGCCTCTGCGTGCGAACCTTAAACCAACTTGTGTATATATCTTATATATTATTTTTCTTACTCGGATGCTTATTTTATTGTTCCATTTTCTTATTTTACTTTATTTTATACTGCTTATTTTTGATTTTTGCTTATGTTGCTAAGGAGAGAGATAAACCGCATTTTGATTCCTCTGTATGTCCTGCACATGTAGTCAAATTGACAATAAATGTCTTTGAATCTTTAAATCTTTGGTGGTTATTTTCTGGATTCCTTCTGCTGGTATTGGAGGATGACTGACATTGTAATGAATGGGAGAATAAAATGTGAGTGAACTGATCGCCATTGAATTTAATGCACTATATTATTCATTAGCTGCACAAATCATAATAATGAGCACAAGATTGATTAGTGTACAATTCGGAGCAATTTGAAATCCCAGTTGAAACTGAATTGTGTAGAGGTGCTGAACTGTAAATACAGTGGTTGTCTGATTTGGAAAAAAATGGGTGGAAAAAGTGAAAGAGCAGTACCTGTCAATCCCTCACAGCAGAGGTGCCTTTGAGCAAGGCTTTCAACCCCAAAATGATGCGCTGACATGGCTCAGTGACCAGCAGAACACTGAAATGTGTGGAATTGTGTCAGTATGAACTGGAATTCCTGAAAAAGAAAAGTGACTTGCCTGCAGCAGCTTGTTTATGCATTGATGTTTGAAATGAAATGAAATAATATCAGGATCCTAATTAAAATAATAATGCACTCTATATATTCTCATACAAGAGTTAGATTAAAAAGCTAATCATGTTCTAATAATTACAGGGACTCTTCCTTTATTACATTCTTACCTTAATTACATTATAGTTTTGCTAGAAACAGAAACACTGTTTTTCTAAAATATCTGTCAGTCTTGGTCTATAGACATAGTGCACTGACTGTGCACAATAAATGGAAGTGGCATCTTGCAGTTAAAAGTTACCCTTCAAGATTTTATATAATTCAGTTTATTTCACAGACAAATTGCTAAAAGTCTCATTCTGAACTCTTCTTTGGCAGGTTGGAGTGGGTTGAGATCATCGAGCCACGCACACGAGAGCATATGTATGCCAACTTGCTGACAGGCGAGTGCGTGTGGGACCCTCCACAGGGTGTTCGCATCAAGCGGACTGGTGACAATCAGTGGTGGGAACTATTTGATCCTAACACCTCGCGGTTCTACTACTACAATGCCTCTACCCAACGTACAGTGTGGCATCGGCCCCAGGGCTGTGACATCATCCCTCTGGCCAAGCTGCAGACCCTGAAGCAGCACACTGATGCCACAAACCCCTATCCTGCAGGTGGAGGTGGAGGAGGAGGGAGAGCATCAGCTGACAACAGCCCAGGACGCAACAGTGGGGTCAGTCGAGAGGGAAGTACCTCCTCCTCCCTTGAGCAGGAACTGTCTGACAAACAAGGCAGCAGAGAGGAGGCAGACAGGTAAGACTGCTGGGCTCTTTGTGAGTCACCCGAAAGGACTGTCAACCAGAAACCTGCCATGCAGACAGGACCAGTTCATTATTTTTACAAGTAGAAACATTAAAGAACACTACTGATTTCACATATGAAAGCCTGTTACAGGTGTTGGAGTACATACATGATATGGGCAACCACAGAACCTTATAAATTGCATCAAGTTAATGTATGGTGCCAGATTTCGACAAGGAAGAACACTGTAGGGAATGAAAAAGTGATATCTGATTCTGCTGCTGCATCCATTCATTAGCTCTATCTTTTAAAGGATGCAGTGGTGGGTGTTTGTGAGATCTCAGCTGACAATGGATACACCTAGACAGTCTGTCACAACTAGACAGATTTAGCAATTTTAAGTGTCACACTTTTCAACTGTGACATGTTTTTGGTGCCCTAGCGATGGCTTCGGGTCAGGGATACAGTGGTTTTAATCCTGCACCAGGCTAAATCCAATGTGTAGTCCCTCTTTGGGCCACCAGGTGTCACAAAACCCATTTGTGGATGTGCAAATATACAGGCACTGCCACAGACAAAATTATAATCTGTTAAACCAAGTTTCATGTATCTATTAAACATGGAACACAAGACCATGTTAATAAAATAGTAAATACCATGTACAGTTTACTAGATTTAAAACACTCATTTCAAATTTGATATATCATACAGCTGCTGTCACAACCATATGTTGTCTTTTATTTTATCAGTAAAAATATAAATAATACAATTTTATCAATAAAAAACTGGGCTTCATTAAACCACAATATAGCTGACCACAAATAGGGGAAACCAGAGGTGTAACTGGATATTTTAAATAAACTCTCAATGCTTTGTACCCTCGCTGCTTTGTACCCAGTCAGAGTTTTGTTCTGGCAGTAAGTCGGGGGTCAATTTTATTTGTCTCTTAACTTCATTAGGTATTTTTTTTCACACAGGCAATAGAACAGAAACAGTTACATAGACACATGGCAGCTGCACTTGTTGCACACATGTAAATTAATTCTTCATTAATTCAACATAATGAACAAGAAACTAGCACACACATTTTATCTTCTTGCAAAAGAAAAATGAGGTGTGCATGCATTTGTAAAATGCCCTTTTAGATGCAAAACAAATGTGCAGCATTATTGTGATGCTAATGTGTAAGAATGTGGTAACACATATTCCTAAGGAAAAGCTCAATAGAAAAACAGTGTAGAGCATTTACACTGTACTGTACTGTGTTGCTGGCCACCTGAGGACGACTTGCTTTATTTTGCTGTAAAATAGCCATACATTTTGTTATAATGGAATGGTGCATATACTTTTATAAGTTATTGCACTGTCAGTGTCATCTGTTTATTTTCTGTCTTACATTCCTACGTACAGCTGATTATCAGGTAAGATGGCAAAGGTTCAAAGCGCTGTCAAGTTGACAACCACAAGTTTGGTTCCAGTCAGAGTTATGCTCTGTCAGTTAGACTGCAGTCAATTTTAATGTTTTATTCTCTTCTTCATTAATTATTTTTACACAATAGACAATAGAAACACGAGGAATAGGACAATAGAACAGAAATAGCCAACTGGCAGACTGACAAATAGCAGCAGTGAGCATAACCCACACATAATGGTGTAACTTTATTAATTATTATTAAATATCTGCAACCAGTTTTTTAAAGCTTATGTAGTGGTGTTTCCAAGGTATAAACTTTGTTACAGAGAGGAGGCTGATGCATAATGGGTAAAAAGAAAAATTAATACCCAAGGTAATCAGTATATACTAAATACAAATAAAATAAAAATATACCGTAATCAATGTATAAAAACTGAAAAAAATAAGTGCAAACATTGTATCCAAATTGCGCATAGAAATTTTGTTATATTGTGCATTGCCATTTGAGGCATGGTGAAACCATTGTGGTCATTTACTTTCAGGAAGCTGAACGTTTTCACAGTTTTATAGTCGGTGTGTCTGTGTGTGTATGGAAAGGGGGTGGGGGTGTAATCTTAACGTTCTACAGCACATGATGGTTTTTTTTTAAAAGTCTGCAGACAGAGGTCCAACAGAGTGACTTAATAGACTACAGAATAAACATGCTAGATTAGAATGTATATAAGAATTGCACAACTAATCAATAAAAAATTGTCTAAAAGCTGTGCTTCCCTGGCATAACAAGATTCAGAATCAATACAACTTAGACAATATATTTTTACTGACAGACGTACTAGATTATGTGTTAGGCCTCATCTCTGTAATGAAGTTACTATACGCGCTACAGCTACACTCACAGCTCTTGCGTTCATTTTGACTGGTTGACGTATAAACAGATGTGAACTACACAGAAAATCACAGTGTTAAATCAACTCTGAGCATGTTAATTTAACACT
Source organism: Mastacembelus armatus (assembly GCF_900324485.2). Classification (NCBI taxonomy): domain Eukaryota; kingdom Metazoa; phylum Chordata; class Actinopteri; order Synbranchiformes; family Mastacembelidae; genus Mastacembelus; species Mastacembelus armatus. Next base: position 12,913,330 of record NC_046636.1, read on the forward strand.
AAAAACTGTTCCCATATAAACACTTTTAGTGTTGAGTTAACACAGATTTTGCTGCCCTGTGTTGTACAGTATGTGCTTATATTGCACTGTGTATCTGTTTTATTTCTTCTGTCTTGCATTCTATCTTTTGCGTTTGTCCTTTGGCTGTCTAAAATAGAAAAGGTATGGGTGTGGGTGAGGGTGGTTGCCGTGGTGATGGATTTCCAAAAGGTGTTAGTTAATACCTTTTTATGACTGCATTTAAATCTCAATGAAAACTCCAGCCTTGTTGTGAACTGGTCAGTTCGTCAATGTGCATGGCCAGTCTCAGTACATTCTTGTTAAAATGTTAAACTCTGAAAGTGTTATTTTAACACCAACAAGTAGGGGCGGGTTCTGTATAAGAAAACACGTCATAAAGTAATTGTTTGCCCAACTCAGCTAAAACTCTTGCCAATTATCTGTTGTAAAAAGATAACAAATAAATAAATAAATAAATAAAATAATCATAATTATAAGCCCTCCTGAGCATGGTGCGTAGCCTAGTCTCACTTTGAGTAGTGGCTCACTGAGTCCCAGCACCTCCTATACCATCTTTTTCACATAATGACCAGTGTTGTGCTAAGGAGGTGCGCTCCAGTCCATTCGTGACAACCACTGATCTGACAATGAAATCCAGGCACAATATTCAGACCACAAAGTAACACAGGAATGCAGCTCATAAGTAAATACCCTGCACATGTCCTGATATTACTGTATATCAGTCACTACTGACAACAGATGAAATGGTGGCTGCTGTTAATCAGATCAAACAGTGCAGAGATCACATTAGGGAGTACAGAAAATATGATCAAGTCTGTGGGTGTGTGACATTATATTAGATACATACAATGCCATACATTTGAAACTAAAGTATATACTACATGTTGATCATGCAGTGACTACAAGAGGCAGTGCGCTATAAAATCATAAAAAAATCTACACAAGGTGCCAGATTAAGGCTGCAGGCACCACTGCTCATATAACCTATATACCTTTCAATTGTTAACTGGAGCGTTCATAGTTCATCTCTGTGGATCACAGGTCAACCTGTCTTTGCCCTGTCTGGTCTTGCTAGAGGCTCAGGATCAGAGCAAGCAGTGGTGTCGGCAGGACCAGCCTGAGGGGTTGTCCACCAGAATGACCCCAGACTTCTGTTTGCCTGAGGGGTCATCCACCTGAGCAACTCCAGACTATGTTTCGTTTGAGCCATAATAAGGCTCATTTTGGCTCCTGGGGCGTCTTTGAGGAAGATCCCTGGACTTTGACCTGCTTCTGTCCCACCCTCCCAGGATTCTGTTTTTGGACCATTTTTGGGGTGCTTTCAATGCTTGGTTTCCTGTGTCTCCTATGTTAGTCATAGGTAGCTTTATGTCATGTTAGTCGATTTATTTCACCTGTGTTTAAGCCTTTGGTTCCTAAAGTATAAATACCTTCTGCTTTCCTTTGTTCTCTGTCAGAGGAAGTTATGGAAGTATTGAGGTTTTATTTGCAAGTGGCGGTGTGTCTTGTGTCTGGCATGTAGCTGTGGAATTTTGACGCCGAGTGGTGGAGTTGCCGTTGACAACCTTATTTCAGTATGTGTTTAGAGAGTGTTCTCGTTTGTGCGTAAAAGCACTTAGGTGATAATGTCCATAATGGACCATAACGTCAATGAAGTTGCAGCTTTGGCACTTCTTCAGCATAGTCCTGGTCAATCATATTGTTGATGAAGTCTGTGTATTCTTTCTGGAATTTCTTATTCTTTTCAAATTTTTTCTTTAGTCTAAGGAGACGCTGCTTGGCAATGCAGCGATTGTCAGGCAAACTTACATCTTTGCTCTTGAAAGGCAGTTTCAAGCTGTAACATCCATTCTTAAAGTTTACACTCTTCCATAATTTTCATGAACTTGGCATCTTCTCTGGAAATTTCTTCCTTATCATCATAAAAGTCCTTTCACTGAAATCATGTTGATATTGCTTCTCCAATAGCAATTCCAATCTTTTTACATTAATCCTTTTCACTGTAGCAATATGGTACAACTGCCAATGGAACCATTTATAAACCCACCCCAATAGGGTTCAAATGGCAAAAGGTTCATCTCCATGACTGTTGATAACTTCCCAAGGCTCAAGTAAATTAGAGGCATTGGTACCAATCAATAACTCTACATCTGCTTGAATGTGTGGAATGTGAACAGCATCAAGATATGGCCACTCAGCTAAGTCATCCCTTTTGATAATGTTAGCTGGGCTCATAGGCATCTTCTTTTCTGTGTAGACCTCTGGTGGCCTATAAAACTCCTCTCCTGAAATGTCCAAATTATTTAGGATAGGATAGATACTTTATTCATCCTGATGGGAAATTTACACCTTCCAGCAGTCTCCACAAAATATAAAAATATACACACATATACATATACATATATATACATAAAAATATAAAGGTCCTGTGCAATTTCAATGTATTAAAGAGTCCTCTTTCACAATTACAACATAGCTTGAGACAGTTGACTTGGGACTCATTGTAAACAATGAGATTTTTGTCTTTCATCAATTGATAATTCCCATTTCCACATTCTGGATGCATCCAGTAAACATTAAGTGAAGCACACTTAATGTTGAAACTGTTTGCTCCTCAGCATTTGAAAAACTCCTTTGGTGGTTTATTCAAATCAGGATCAAGAAATGAAGCAGATGATTTGGGTTTCCCTCCTTTGTTAAGTTAAGATTCCATTCCATCTGATATCACACCCCCAGGGCTTGTTGTTCAAGTGTTTTGAGGACAGATAACTTGGCAGTGGAGGCTGCTATTTCAGCAAAGATCCATTTGTTCCTTTTGTTTCCTCAATTTTTCCACTTGATCCTCAAGCTCATGCCCATCCTTTAAAGATTTTGCACGTGCAACAAGAGCAGCTCTTTCAGCCTCCACCTGAATGTGTACTTTCTATCGAAGCAAATCTGTGTCAGACTTTGAATTTTGTGCACTAGACACTGAAATTATGTGTTTGAATTTTTTTGCCTCCGAATTTAAGTCTGGAATTTCAGTGTCTTATTTTCACTTTATTTTTCAATGTTTTCCAACCTTTTAAACATTTGACGTGGCTTCTAACTTGCAGAAGTGACTTTAGCATTCGGTATTCACAGTGAGGCTGACTTGTGAGAGTTTTTATAGATTCAGTTGAATCTATAAAAAAGAAAAGTAACAGAAGAGCAAATTCACTTACTGGAGTGTTATTGCTGGCCTCCATTACTTCAAGTGTCATTCATTTAAGTGTATGTCACGTGGCCAATGAAGTGTTGCGTGATTGGCTGGAGGTTGGTTCGACTTCATACAGAATTGATTGTTTATGTGTCAGTATGGATGACCTTTGCTCTGAATGGCGAATTTTAGACTGAATTTTATCTATCAAATTTGAGGACATGAAAATATATGCATTGGATTTTTTAAAGGTGAATTTATGATTCTGAAATTTTGAAAAATAAAGTGAAAATGAGAGGGGCATAAAAAAATTCAAACATAATTTCAGTGTTAAAAAATTCAGTGCAAGAAATTGAAATTTAAAGTCTGATGAGACAGATTTGCTTCCATAACTTTCCTCTTGATGTTGTTTTAGCCATTTATTTACAACAGCAGAAAACTCATCAATCCTCAATGATTTGGCTTTAAAACATGTTTCCAGGGCTACAAACTTTTGAAAAAACCCAGGTGTGCGATTTGGTGGGGCCAACCAAAAGTTTCCCACATACATACCCCCACCCAGCCATCAGCTTTAAATACAATTTGATGGCCGCTGGAGACTCTGACTATGGAGCCGGCAGTTGTCAGAGTTGGTATCTCAGCGGGTGTGTGTCGCTGAGTGCGGAAAATCAGTTAGAAACGTGAATAGGCTAGTTGATGAGCTTGCTGCTTAGCAGTATGTTTCCATTGAACAGTCCATCCCACGGTAGTCCTCCTGGCTGCTCGGAAACCTCCATCGAACAGCTAACAGGCCCTGTGCTAGGTAGCTCCACACCTGTTACTGGGGCTTGGTTAGCTGACTTTTGTTCAAAGGAACAGAGCCACACTTCCAATTCAGTGATCCTCACCTCCAACACTACCAGAACCTTAGAGGAATAACTACACATATGTGGCACACCGAGCAGAAGAGAAAGGCAGAGATAGAAGGACGGGGAGAGGCCATACTAGCAGCTAGCTGAGCTGACTGGTAGTCTAGTGTGTCAGAAGTAACAAGTTAACGCTAAGTCTGGAAATAACAAGCAGTACTGGACATAAAAGAATGGTACTTAACTAGTACAGGAATATCTAACGGTTTAGGAGTTGCTGTACAGAGAACCTAGTTAGTTTTTAGATGTGTTAGACTAGAGCTAATCTGTAAATGAGCTGTACAGAGTGCACAGCACAACAGCAGCAGCAGCTGGAAGTGAATTTGCTTATCCAGGAAACAGCGTCACGTTCTGCCATGTCATTTACAAAAGTAGATGAAATTTATTTTTTATAGAGAACTAAATATTCTCATTTTAGATAAGTAGCTGAATGCACAAATGTGTGGTGATACATATATGAGACATTCATAGGTGGTGTATGATGATAGAGTACTTGATTTGATGAAACCAATATACTGCACCCAGAACAACAGTAAAAAAGCAGTATCAAAATTACTGCATGGGTGACGATTTGTGTTTGGTTGTTGTTGGTCTTGAATTATCTGTAACCTGACTGGACTACTCACTCCTGCACTTGCCTTGGCTGCAGTTTGGTTGATTGTGTAACTGTGTGATTCTATTTTGTTTAAGTGATACTTAAGTGATATTACTTTAAGTAATACAAGTATTTATATGTCACAAATATGAATGTGAATACAATACAATATCACAGCACAGAACACAGAAGAAGGATAGAAATAAACACGTGTACCTACAGACTACTACTACTACTACTACTACTGTTGGCTGCTTCCTTCGGGAGTTGCCACAGCAAATCATCTGCTTCTATCTGTCCTTGTCCCCTGCATCTTCTTCTCTCACACCAACTTACCTGCATGTCCTCTTTCAGCATATCCATAAATCTCCTCTTTAGTCTTCCTCTTTGCCTCCTGTCTGGCAGCTCCATCTTCAGCATCCTTCTACCAATATATTTACTGTCCCTCCTCTGCACGTCTGAACCACCTCAATGTGGGCTCTCTCACTTTGTCCCCAAAACACAAAACCTGAGCTGTCCCTGTGATGTGCTTGTTGCTAATCCTGTCCATCCTTGTCAAAGAGAATCTCAACACTGCCACCTCCATCTCTGCCTCCTGAAATATGTCTGTGGAGATTCTCAGTTGTCCAGGTGAAGTTATCTAGAGGTAGAGTCATGGCAACTGGACTTCTAGTTTTTTAGGTCGAAACGTTTCACCACTCATCTCACCTTGATTACTGCAATTCCCTTCTCTACAGTCTATCTCACAAATCCCTCCATAAACTACTGGTTCTGGAACTCAACCGCCCCCATTGCTTCCAAAACCAGATCCACCGAACACATAACACCAACCAAACAGCTCCACTGGCTTCCAGTCCATCTACACACTAACTTCAGGATCCCCCTTCTCACCTTCAAAGCCCTTCATAACCTTGCACCTCCATACCTGTACAATCTCCTTGATACATACTCATCCTTCCGTAGACTCCACTCCTCCCCAGCCTCCCTTCCTCCCTACTCCACAATGTGACTTAGAGCTTTTAGTTACTCTGTACCAAGACTTTGGAATGCACTCTGTACCTCTGAATCTCTCTCTCTTGTTTAAATCAAATCTCAAAAATCGGCCCATGTTTTATTGAAGCACCTGCATTGCTCTGTCTGTGCATTTGGGTCTGCTCTCTCATGGAACATTACAGCACAAACTGGCCACCATGGACCTAGCCCGTTTAGAGCAGATTTGCACAGCTATCCAAATGCAAGTACAACGTTTGCACCAACAGGAGGAGAGATTGCAGGCGCTTCACCGAGAGTACAATGAGACAACAGCTTGTCAGGAGTCACTTCTCAGAACCATTAGTGAGCGTCTTACCCAAAGGACTTTGTGTGAATCTAGTGCTACGACTCCTAATGCACCACGAGTCAACGCTGGTTCCACAGCTGCAGGTTTACCTACTGCAGCTGTGGAAGCCCCTCTTTCCCAACTAGCACAACCTGTGTGCTTTTCTGGTGAGTCTGGTGACTGCAGACCTTTTTTCACGCAATGTTCCATACATTTTGAGCTTCATGCTTCTCACTACCCCACTGAATGAGCTAAGGTAGCCTATGCCATCACTCACCTGATCTGGGAGGCTGATACCTAGGCCACGTCTGAATGGCAGAGAGGCACAAAGTTATTCTACATGCAAAACATTTTTCAACACGTTGCACCTGTTAGAGAGGCAGCCAGAATTTTAATTTCCTCGAAATTAAAATTTTGATACTCCCCCAGAGTATGCCATGCAGTTCCCCACTCTGACAGCAGAATGTGGTTGGGACAATACCGCCCCATGCGACATGTTTGTGAGTGGTTTATCCCGGGCTAAGGATTGTTTAGCTTCTCTTGAGTTACCCAAGGAACTGGATGCACTTATTGCTTTGGCAATTAGGATCGACCGACGTCTTTGTGACAGCGACGAGGAGCGACACCAGGCATAGAGTCAATGGGCGGGACCACATCAGACTGAGTGGCACGATTCCAGTATCCAGACTACTGTAAGTCCTTCTTCAGACACCCTTCTTTGCAATTTGGAAGAACTGATGCCGCTTGGTTGCACCAGTGTTGCCCAGCTCACTCCCAGTTAGTGGCAAAGTAGATCCCACGCTGGGCTGTGCATTTACTATGGCTCTGCAGAGCATCTCATGGAAAGTTGCCCAGTAAAAGAGGTGGCTAACCAGTAAAGTAGAAGGTACTGTTAAGCAAAACACTCATTCCTACCAAATCCTCTTTACGATCATGCACATTAACTCTAACCTCTTCCGGTGCTGTTTGACTCTGGAGCAGATATGCATCTCATGGACTCTGGTCTTGCAGACCAGCTGAGACTGAGCAGTTTACCCCTTGCCCGACCACTAGAGGCCATTGCCCTAGATGGTAAACTGTCATAACAGGAAAACATCTCTGTGTGCAGGTCACACATCATACTGATGTTTTCCTTTCACATACTAAACTCCCAACAGCACCTACTTATTTTGGGGTATCCCCTCTTTCATCAAAGGAGACTATGAGGGAGTACATTGACCCATGATTGTCCACAGGTCTCATACAACCTTCTTCCTCCGCTGCAGACACTGGCCTTTTCTTTGTGGAAAAGAAAGACAAGAGCCTGCGACCCTGCATAGATTACCGTGGACTTAGTAACATCATGGTCGACAACCCTTATCCTCTGCCATTACTGACTTCTGCATTTGAACTACTTAAGGGTGCAAGGGTTTTTACTAAGTTGGATCTAAGGAATGCCTACCACCTTGTCAGAGTATGACAAGCATATGAGTGGAAGACTGCATTTAACATCCCCCACTGGTCATTGAGAGTATCTCGTAATGGCCTTCAGACTCACGAATGCACCTGCAGTCTTCCAAGCATTCATTAATGACGTGTTATGAGACCTAATTAATGTTTGTTGTGTATCTAAATAACATCCTAGTGTTTTCTCCTGACTTAGACTCTCACCAGCAGCACGTCAGGATGGTTCTCCAGTGCCTGCTCCAACCTCACCTTTATGTTAAGGCAGAGATGTGTGAATTTCATGTTAAGACTATTTCATTCCTAGGTTTCATCGTCTCTGAAGGAGTCATTCAGATGGACCCAGCCAAGGTCAGGGCCGTGGAGGAGTGCCCTACTCCTAACTCCTGCAGCCAGGTGCAGGTTCCTAGGTTTTGCTACTTTTTACAGAAAGTTTAATTTCGAAACTTCAGTATGGTGGCTGCACCTTTACATGCACTAACTAGCCTGGCTCCAAGAACACCAAGCCTGAAGCCTTATCCAGGCTACATGATCCAGATTCTTCCCCTGGAGAGCCCAAACCCAGACTTCCAGCCACCTGCCTGGTCAGAGCGGTCACCTGGACAGTAGAGAGCGAGATCAAACAAGCTCTCAGGGGTCAGCCAGTCCCTGCTGCTTGCCCCCCCAACTGTCTGTGTCCCACCTGAGCTCCGGGGTGAGTTCATCCATTGGGCACGTGTCCACCTTCACCCTGGAGTGAGTAGAACTATGTTTCTGCTCGGACAAAGAATCTGGTCGCCATCTGTTCGCAGTGACATTGTCGAATATGTGTCAGACTATCAAGTGTGTTGCAGAAACAAGTCTTCTCATAGACCCCCCGCTAGTTTCCTGCATCCTTTACCTGTACCTTATCGGCCTTGGTCACACGTCACCTTGGATTTTGTCACTGGACTTCCAAACTCCCATGGCAACAAGCCATTCTAACTGTTGTTGACTAACCTTCAGGTTAGCTCATTTTATTGCTCTTCCTAAGTTACTCTCTGCCAAACAGACAGTGGAACTTAGGATTGAACATATATTCAGACTGCATGGTTTCCCTAGAAACACTGACCGGGGTCCTCAGTTCATCTGACGTTTTTGGCAGGAGTTCTGCAAGTTATTGGGCGCTCAGGTAAGCCTATCCTCTGGTTACCACCCCCAGACCAGCATTCAAATGGAGTGAACCAACCAGGAGTTGGAGGTATTGGCCTCCCACAATCCTTCATCATGGAGCAACAAGCTGGGTTAGATTGTATAGACCCACAATACCCTGCCCTCTACCTCTACTGGGTTACCACCCTTCTTGTGTGCTTATGGTTACCAACCATCACTACTCCCTGCCCTGGAGAAAGGACCTTCCAAGGACCTTCCCATCCATGTTCAGTCCTGTAAGTTGGCTCCACGCTTTGTAGGCCCATTTGCTGTCAAGAAAGTTATTAACCCTGTGTCTCAGGCTCCCCAGGTCCCTCTAAGTACACCCTTCCTTCCATACGAGCAGAATCAAGCCTCACAGGTTCAGTCCCCAGATCCAGTACTGGGGGGGTACTGTCATGGTCCATGTTATGTGTGTGTAGCTTTAGTGTTTTTTCATGTTAATTTAGTTCTTTGTTTTCACTGGCCATTTCCTGTTTTATTTTGTAGCAGTATTAGTTCATGTCTGTTAGGTTCGTGTGTGTCTTGTTATCCCTGTGCAGTTCAGTTAATTAATTCCACCTGTAGTTTGCTGCACCCTAGTCTGTTCTCATGTCTAGTTGCCAGTTTGTCTGCTCCCTTGTGTTCAGCTTACCAGCCTTACCCTGACACGTGCCATGACTTTTGAATAAGAAATACTGAGAGGAAAAATGAATGGAGAGGTATATATGAAAAATTGCCATATCTTTGCAGAAATTAGTTCAGCCTCCAAGTCCAGACCATACCCAGCCCATAAAAGAACAGGCAGCAGGCACTAGCGCCATCTGTTTTCACTCCTGACATTCCATGTTAAAGGGCTCCCACCTGCTGTCAAAAACCTTTTTACAGTTGTGTTGTGACAATTAGGAACGAAGCTTCCCAAAATGACAGAAGGCACCTGTTTGTCAAAATTACACATGGGCACATTTGAGGCTGTGAACCCCAGACTGGGAGAGTGGCTCCATTAGAGTCCAGTAACAAAATCTGAACATCTATCCAAGAGAGTGCAGCCCTATACACACTCGAAATACTGTGCATGACCCTAAAGCTTTCAGGCCTCTGGTAGAGGAACTGAACTTGAAGGAGAAAAAGGCCACAAGGTAGTAGAAAGCTTGCAGCTGCTGCGTCACCTTGTGATCTTTTCTTGTGAAATGTAAATAGAGAGATTCTGGATTTCTTATTTTTCCAGTAAAATGTATAGCTAATGAATTATTTAAATAATTTACCTGTGGGTGATATGGAAAGCATTGAGAACAGGTAGTTCATTTGTGGTAGAGTTTTTATTTTAATTGTAGTGGTTTGGCCAGTGAGTGACAGAGATTGGACCTGAGTTTGAAACTGTCCTCTTTTTAACAGAGGAGTGTAATTGAGATTAAAAAGCTCTTGCTGACACCCTGGGGGAAATATTGATAACTAAGTATTCAGTGTTGCCTGTTTGGAGAGTAAGGGAGAAACTTAAGCTGCAGAATCACGTGTCCTCATATAATGGTTGATTATTCCAGTTTATTGTGTAATTAATGAATGTGTTAATAATATTGAAAGTTTCCTGTAGTGAGCTGCATGGTTCCGATAAATATAATAATAAAGCATCTGTGTAGAGACTAATTTTAGTCATTTTTCTTTCTGGTTGAAAGAAAAATGAGAGAAAGGAGGAGTATATGCAGGTTGCTGCAGTGACAGGGACAGACTGGGACAGACTGTAGGAGGCAGGGAATGTGTAAATTGATGTGAAAGTCAAATGATTGTGAAAGACAGTGGAAGGGAATGGGATAGAGCATGCTGTAATAGGTGCCAGCAAAGCCTTTTAACTCTCACACATATGCATATTAATATACACAAGTACACAAAGACTCACCCTACCACTATTGAGCATTGGTCGCAGGAATCAGTGAGTGGAAGTATTTGGAAACAGAGGGTGGCCAATGCACCAATCTATTTCACACTTCCCTCCATCTTGCCCAGTTTACCCCTTGATCTTCATCCCACACTGCTCTCCCTCCTCCTCCCCTTTTGTCTAACAAACAAGCAGAATGTGAGCGTCCATTTACTGAGAGGGATGACTGAGTGAATGCTCACTGACCAAGAGGAGGTTCTTCCTTTCTTGCTGTTAGGCGGACATGAGTTCTTGTAGTGCATATGCAGTAAATATGATTATCAATATTCCCCCAACCACGTTAATCATCGGAGACTCAATTATAAGGAATGTACGCTTTTTCTACGCCACTACTCACTGTTTCCCTGGAGCTACGGCCTCAGACATCTTGGCCATGCTTCCTGGATTACTGCCAACACTTCCGTCTTCCATCATTAGAATGATTGTTCATATTGGAACTTGTGACACGTCACTCCACCAGTCTGAACTAACTAAAAAGGATTTTCTCTCTCTCCTCCACCTCCTAAGCAACTGTGGTAAGACTATTTTCATGTCTGGTCCCATCCCCACGTTTGGAAGAGGCTCTGGCTGCTTCAGTAGAATCCTCAGTCTCAACACCTGGCTCAAGTCTGTCTCCCTGTCGTACAATCTCCAATTCATCGACAACTTCAACCTCTTCTGGAACCGACCTGCCTTCTTTGCAGGAGATAGTCTGCATCCTAACCGCCTGGGCTCCCATATACTTTCCACCAACATTCAACATGCAGTTCACTGTACCCCACACGCTAACACTGGACAACCTGTCCATTCTGTCCCACAAGCCTGACTATCTGACTCCATACTACCAATCCCCTCCATCTGGTCATCCTCCCAACCTCAGCCGAGTAAACCAGGTATACGCCTGATCAACCACTCTGTTCTAGCTAACATCCCCAGATACATGGACTCTACACCTTTCCATAACACTCATTTTGGGCTACTTAATGTTCGCTCCCTCTCTCAAAAAGCATCCCTCATCTTTGACATTATTCTAAAACACAATCTCGACATCCTGTGCTTAACTGAAACCTGGCAGCAGCCCTGTTCAACCTTAAATACAAAATATCCATCCACCCCACTGTCACCTTTCAGTCCTTTGAAGCTCTCATAGCACGTATTCACGGTCACACACCAACCTTCTTGGCCACTATCTACCGCCCACCAAAACCTAACCCGACCTTCCTTAATGAACTGTCTGACCTCTTAGCTAACCTCATCTCTCTGTCAGCCAACATAATTCTTCTTGGTGATTTTAACATCCACTTTGACAATCCCAACAACACCACAACAAAAGACTTCATTTCCTGTCTGGACAGCTTTGGGCTCCAACAATACATCACCTCCCCAACACATTCTCTAGGCCACACCCTCGACTTAGTCTGCTGCTCTGGCGTCACAGCTCAGTCATGTTCTACCCTCGACACCTCCTTCTCCGACCACAAACTAGTCTGCTTTAACTCCAAACTACCTATCTTCAAAACCCACCTCTCCCGCACCATCACCTTCCGTAACTTAAAGAACATCGACCTCCCCTCCTTCACTGCTGCTCTCAACAACCTTTCATGTACTAATTATACACCGTCCCTCTCCAACATGTTAACCAATTTCAACCATGAGCTACGAAATCTACTCGACACCTTCGCCCCACTCAAAACTAGATCTGTATCCTTTACGCACTCTGCTCCATGGTACACCCCCGAACTCCGCCTCCTCAAAACCCAAGCCCGTCGCCTTGAACGTCTCTTCTTGGTTTCCGCCATCTTCACAGTAATTCAATTCAATTCAATTCAATTTTATTTGTATAGCGCCAAATCACAATACAAATCATCTCAAGGCACTTTACAAAAACTAAAACTAAAAACCCAACAATTCCCTTATGAGCAAGCACTTGGCGACAGTGGAGAGGAAAAAACTCCCTTTAACGGAAGAAAAAAAAAACCTCCAGCAGAACCGGGCTCAGTTTGGGCGGCCATCTGCCTCGACCGGTTGGGGTGAGTGGATAGAGCAGAGAGAAAAGAACAGCAACAATAAACAACAAATAGACACTGCAAGTTGGTGGGGCCAGTAACTGCACATCAGCGATAAACAGCTCCAGGACCAGGGACACCTGCAGAAGGTACAGAGAGAGAGAGAGAGAGAGAGAGGGAGGGAGAGAGCACAAACTAGGGGAGAGAGAGAGCACAAGGTTAGTAACATTCAATGGTGGAATATACATGAGGTGGGAGAGAAGGGGGGGGGTTAGGGTAGGGGAGCTCAGTGCACCGATGGTCCTCGGGCAGTCTAGGCCTATAGCAGCATAACTAACTAAGGGATGGTTCAGGGTTGCCTGAAGCCAGCCCTAACTATATGCTTTGTCAAAGAGGAAGGTTTTAAGTCTAGCCTTAAAAGTACAGAGAGTGTCTGCCTCCTGAACCCAGGCTGAGAGCTGGTTCCACAGGAGAGGAGCTTGATAGCTAAAGGCTCTGCCTGCCATTCTGCTTTTGAGAACTCTGGGAACCACAAGTAGGCCTGCACTCTGAGAGCGAAGTGGTCTATTGGGATAATATGGTACTATGAGGTCTTTAAGGTATGAAGGAGCTTGATTATGAAGGGATTTGTATGTGAGAAGAAGGATTTTAAATTCTATTCTATATTTTACAGGGAGCCAATGAAGAGAAGCCAATATAGGAGAAATATGATCTCTCTTGCTAGTTCCTGTCAGGACTCTGGCTGCGGCATTCTGGATTAATTGGAGGCTTTTTATTAAGATATTAGGACATCCAGATAGTAATGAGTTACAGTAATCTAGCCTTGAGGAAACAAATGCATGGACTAGTTTTTCTGCATCATTTTGAGACAGGATGCTCCTAATTTTGGAAATGTTGCGCAGGTGAAAGAATGCAGTTCTAGAAATTTGTTTTATGTGTGAGTTAAAGGACATGTCCTGGTCAAAAATAACTCCAAGGTTTTTTACAGTAGTGCTGGAGGCCAGGGCTATGCCATCTAGAGTAGCTATAATTTTAGAAAAGTTATTTCTGAGATTTTTAGGCCCAAATATAATGACTTCTGTTTTCTCCGAGTTTAAAAGTAAAAAGTTACTGGTCATCCAGGCCTTTATGTCAGTTAGACAGGCTTGAAGTCTGGTTAACTGGTTTGTGTTAACAGGTTTAATAGATAGATATAACTGAGTGTCATCTGCATAGCAGTGGTAATTAATAGAGTGCTTCCTAATGACATATCCTAAAGGAAGCATGTACAGGGTGAACAGAATCGGTCCTAGCACGGAGCCTTGTAGAACTCCATAACTAACTTTTGTTCGTGTGGAAGGTTCATCATGGACATGAACAAACTGGAATCTGTCCGATAAATAGGATTGGAACCACTTTAACGCTGTTCCTCTGATACCAATCACATGCTCCAGTCTCTGTAATAAGATGTTGTGGTCAATGGTGTCGAATGCTGCACTAAGGTCTAGGAGGACAAGTATCGAAACAAGTCCATTATCTGAGGCTAAGAGAAGATCGTTGGTAACTTTCAACAGTGCTGTTTCTGTACTATGATGTGCTCTAAATCCTGATTGGAAATCTTCAAATAGTTCATTCCTGTGTAAGTGGTCTGATAGCTGCTTAGCAACAGCTTTTTCTAGGATTTTAGAAATAAATGGCAGGTTGGATATTGGTCTATAGTTAGCCAAGACTCCTGGATCAAGACTAGGCTTTTTGAGTAAAGGTTTGATTACTGCAGTCTTAAAGGCCTGTGGTACGTAGCCTGATACTAGAGATAAATTTACCAAGTCCAATAAAGATGAGTTCATTAATGGCAGGGTGCCTTTAAGCAGTCTAGTCGGGATGGGGTCCAAGAGACACGTTGATGATTTCGATGAAGCAACTACTGATGTAAATTCAGAGAGATCTATAGGAGAGAAGCAGTCTAAACATAACTGAGGTCCTACAGATGATTCAAGAGCTACTGTAGTAAAAGATTCATTTATTGCAGGTATAGGAAGCATCTGCTGAATTTTATCTCTAATAGTTGTGATTTTATTTGTAAAGAAACTCATAAATTCATCACTGCTGAGAGCTAAGGGAACACTGGGCTCAACGGAGCTGTGACTTTTTGTCAGCCTGGCTACAGTGCTGAAAAGAAACCTGGGATTGTTCTTATTTTCCTCTATTAGTGATGAATAGTATGCAGTTCTGGCTTTACGGAGAGCTTTTTTATATGTTAGTAGACTGTTTTTCCAGGCTAGAAAAATTTCCTCTAAGTTTGTGGAACGCCACTTCCTTTCCAGCCTTCGTGATGCCTGCTTTAAGGTACGAACATGTAAATTATACCATGGGGCTAGTCTTCTCTAATTCACTAACTTCTTTTTCAGAGGGGCTACAGAATCAAGCGTTTCACGCAGTGAGGTTACAGCGCTATCAACAACATGATCAATTTGGTAGGGAGTAGGATTAAGGCAGCTGCCCTCCACTATGTTTATACTTGGCATAGATGCAAATAAAGATGGAATCATTTTCTTAAATTTATTAACAGCGTTGTCGGATAAACATCTGCTGTAGTGGAATTTTCTTCCAGACGCTGCATGATCCATCATTTTAAATTCGAAAGTTATTAAAGAATGATCTGACAAAACAGGATTTGGGGGAAAAATTATTAGATGTTCAATTTCGATGCCATAGGTCAGAACAAGATCAAGGGTGTGATTAAAACAGTGGGTGGGTTTATTAACATTTTGAATGAAACCAATTGAATCTAATATAGAATTAAATGCAATGCTGAGGCTGTTATTTTCAACATCTACATGAATGTTAAAATCTCCCACTATAATGACTTTATCTGATCTAAGCACTAAATCAGACAGGAAGTCAGGGAATTCAGTTAAAAACTCTGAGTAAGGAACAGGTGGACGGTACAAAATGACAAGTAGAACTGGTTTTTGTGTTTTCCAGTTTGTATGTGAGAGACTAAGAGTGAGGCTCTCAAATGAGTTATAACTGTTCTGAGGATGAAAGTTTAATAATAAGTTTGACTGGAAGATTGCAGCTACTCCTCCACCTCGACCTGTGCTTCGAGGAACATGATAATTTTTATGACTGAGGGGGGTTGATTCATTCAGACTGACATATTCATCCTGCTGTAACCAGGTTTCAGTAAGATAAAGTAGGTCAATTTGGTGATCAGTTATAAAATCATTTACTAACAAAGATTTAGATGAAAGGGACCTAATATTTAATAGTCCACATTTGACAGTTCTGTTTTTCTGTTCAATAAGAGGAGTGGTCTTAATTTTTATTAAGTTTTTATGAATAACTCCTCTTCTGTTAACTTCTGATTTATTTGATTTATATGTTCGAGGGGCAGACACAGTCTCTATGTGGTTTGAGGGGGGCGGCGGCTCTAAGGAAACTGCAGAGAGGCGTTTTAGACTGAGTCTCTGCATCCCGGTCCCCACCATGGATTGTCAGGCTTTAGGTCGGCTAAGAAACTCGGCCAAATTCCTAGAGATGAGAGCTGCACCATTCAAAGTGGGATGGATGCCACCTCTCGCTATCAGACCGGGTTTTCCCCAGAAAGTGGCCCAATTGTCTATGAAGCCCACATCGTTTGCTGGACACCACCTAGACAGCCAGCGACGGAACGACGACATGCGGCTAAACATGTCATCGCTGGTCAGATTGGGGAGGGGTCCAGAGAAAACTACGGAGTCCGACATTATTTAGCAAAGTTACACACCGACTCAACATTAATTTTAGTGACCTCCGATTGTCGTAATCGGGTGTCATTGCTGCCGACGTGAATAATAATTTTCCCATATTTACGATTAGCCTTAGCCAGCAGCTTCAGATTTGACTCGATGTCGCCCGCTCTGGCCCCAGGAATACATTTGACTATGGTCGCTGGTGTCTCTAGCTTCACGTTCCTGACTATGGAATCGCCAATTATCAGAGTCGGTTTCTCAGCGGGTGTGTCGCTGAGCGGGGAACATCTATTAGAAACGTGAACAGGCAGGTGATGAGCCGTGGGCTTCTGCTTAGGAGTACGTTTCCGTCGGACCGTCGCCCAGGCTAATTCTCCGGACTGCTCCGGAGCTGCCCTTGGACCGCTAACAGACCCTGAGCTCGGTGGCTCCACACCAGCTAACGGGGCTAGGCTAGCTGGCTTTTGTTCGAAGGTGCGGAGCCGCGCTTCCAAATCAGTGATCCTCGCCTCCAAGGCTAACAGAACCTTACACTTAATACAGGTATCATTATCGCTAAAGGAGGCAGAGGAATAACTAAACATGTGGCACACCGAGCAAGAAAGAGAGAGAGAGGGAGAGGCCATGTTAGCTAAGCTAACTAGCTAGCTAAGCTAACCGTAGGCCAACGAGCGCTAAGTCAGGAAATAGCAACAAACACCGGTCAAAACAGAAAGGTACCCGACCAGCACCGGAATGCAGCAGCCAGTGAACCGTTCAAAGTCTAGCCGGTTCCCAGGTGTGCCAAACCACAGCTAGTCTGCCGCCAGTCTGCAGACGAACCACACAACACACACAACACGACACGCCTGCAAGACAAAAGTGATTCGCTTACCCCCAGAGACAATTACACTGACAAGATAGGTAAAAAGTGTTATTACTGCAGTACTGAAACTGCCCTGGTCAAAATCACCAACGACCTCCTAGTAGCCGCAGACTCTGGCCTTGTCTCCATCCTCATCCTCCTTGACCTAACTGCAGCTTTTGACACCATCTCGCACAATATTCTCCTCCATCGCCTTGCTTCCATCGGCATAGCCTGCTCGGTCCTCTCATGGTTCACCTCCTACCTCTCTGACCGCACCCAGTCCGTCCATCTCCAGAACTTCCTCTCCCAGCCCTCTACTGTCAGTTGTGGCGTGCCCCAGGGCTCTGTCCTGGGGCCCCTCCTCTTCATTATTTATCTCCTTCCTCTCGGACATATCTTTAGGCAACATAACATCAATTTCCACTGTTATGCAGATGACACCCAGCTCTACCTCTCTGCTACTCCATCTTCTACCCTCCCCCCTCCCTCCCTCCTTACCTGCTTACATAATATCAAATCCTGGTTCACCCATAACTTTTTGAAACTCAACCCCAACAAAACTGAAATTCTCCTCGTGGGCACCAAATCCACCCGTTCTAAAACCAGCACCTTCTCCATTCTAATTGACAACAATACTGTCCTCCCCTCCCCCCAAGTTAAAAGCCTGGGTGTCATCCTAGACGGTACTCTCTCCTTCACTCAGCATATCAATACCACTACCCGGTCGGCCTACTCCCATCTCCGTAACATAAACCGCATCCGTTCTTCACTCACCATCGATAGCACGGCCATACTCGTTAATGCCTTTGTCACCTCTCGTTTGGATTACTGTAACTCACTCCTCACTGGTCTACCTCTCAAATCACTTCATAAACTTCAACTTGTCCAGAACTCTGCTCCCCGAATCATCACCAGAACTCCATTCTCACATCATATTACCCCTGTCCTTAAACAACTTCACTGGCTCCCTGTGTCCTTCCGTATAAACTATAAAATCCTCCTTCTCACCTACAAAGCCCTCCACTCTATTGCCCCACCATACATCACTGATCTACTTCATATCTATTCTCCGCCTCGTACTCTCCGCTCCTCCAGTTCCACTCTCCTCTGCATTCCTACAGTGCGCCTGGCCACCATGGGCGCTAGATCCTTCAGCCACACTGCGTCCCGCCTTTGGAACATTCTCCCTCATCGCATCCGGTCGTCTCCGGACTTATCAACTTTTAAATCATCACTCAAAACATATCTGTTCCGTATAGCGTTTTCCACCTAACTCTCTTAACTTCTCAAAGCAGCCCATGATGTTCTACCACCCTCCGCCTATTTCATATTGTCTCATATTGTTTCATATTTGTTGTTCTGTCATCTGGGTTTCTGTGTTTCAATTTGCTTTTGCTGTACATCGCCCACTTCCTGGATGCTCTGCACTTTTGCCTTTACATTCTGGCCCTCTGTTTATGCATTGTTGTTATTGTTGTTTTAATGCACTCTATGTATTACATGCTGTATGCTTCCTTTTTCACTCTGTAAGGTGACCTTGAGAGTTTGAAAGGCGCCATGAAATAAAATGTATTATTATTATTATTATTATTATTAATAAAACCTCAACTTTGAGACCCTATATCCTATTTCAAAATATGCTAACAATGCAGCTTATTCTATCAAACTTTCAGAGCTCCTACAGAACACTCATTGTGCAACATACGTCACTGAAGAGGATATGAAACTTCTATTGGTTTTCAACCTGCTGCAGCCATTTGCTTTTCCTAGATCCCTTGATGACTTGAGCCTCTCTACAGTCTGTACATAGCTAAGTAATAAAATCAGGAGAGGAGAGGAGAATGGAGAGGGATAGGAGATGAGAAAAGAAAGAGGAGCTTAGAGAGGGGAAGAGAAGAGGAGATGAGAGGAGCTCAGTGCATGATGGGGAGTCCTCAGGCAATCTAGGTCTATAGCAGCATAACTAAGGGATAGTTCAGTGTCACCTGAGCCAGCCCTAACTATAAGCTTTGTCAAAAAGGAACGTTTTAAGTCTAACCTTAAAAGTAGAGAGGATCTCTCTATTGGGATGATATGAGGTCTTTGAAGTATGAAGGCGCTTGATCATGAAGGGCTTTATATGTGAGGAAAGGGATTTTAAATTCTAACATCACTGTTCAAGGTTCTGTAGTACATCAGTAAGTGAACACATCACTCTTCAAGGTGCAGTAATTTGCACATCAGGAAAACTTCAGAAACGTAAGAACATACAACAGTAAGTGAAGATGTCACCTTTCAAATGTACATTAGGGATACAACTCTGCTGATAGTCAGAGCTTGTATTTTAAGATCATTTCCATCCATCCATCTTCCTCGGCTTATCCAGGGCTGGGTTGCGGGGGCAGTAGCCTAAGCAGGGACTCCCAGACTTCCTTTTCCCTGGACACTTCCTCCAGCTCATTCGGGGGGGACACCAAGGTGTTCCCAGGCCAGCCGAGTGACATAGTCCCTCCAGCGAGACTCGGGGAAGACCCAGGACACGCTGGAGGGACTATGTCACTCGGCTGGCCTGGGAACACCTCCCCCAGGCATCTGGTACAGATGCCACCTCAGCTGGCTCCTCTACATGTGGAGCAGTTCTACTCCGAGCTCCTGCCGGGTGACCGAGCTCCTCACCCTATCTCTAAGGGAACGCCCAGCCACCCTGCGAAGGAAGCTCATTTCAGCGGCTTGTATCCGAGATCTTGTCCTTTCGATCATGACCCAAAGCTCATGAAATGGTTTTATGGCCATTTCAAACTAGTCATACAGGCTCAACACACAGGGTTACTAGGTGAGCAGCCTCTTATTTATGACAGTTATCAGATTCTAATAATAATAATAATGATTGATTCAACTGCTTCACTCTTAATATGTTACCTGGTTAAGGTAATTTTCTTCCTGTTGCAAAACGTGATGCTGTGTGGTTCTGTACATGTTGTTTAGAGATTAGCTCTAGTCTAGCTCACCTGCAATTAGATACTTTGTACAACAATCTAATTCTTAAATTGTAACCAATCCTATTTAAAGCTGCTGGCTAAGGCTAATCATAACTATAGTAATAATAATTATTCATGTTCGTGGCAATGACACTGATTACACCAATTGGCGGTCACTAAAATTGATGTTGTGTCAGTGCGCAACTTCACCAAAACAATGTCAGACTCTAGTTTTATGTGGACCCCTCCCCAATCTGACCAGTGATGACGTTTAGCCGCATGTCATCGTTCTGTCACTAGCTGTGTAGGTGGTGTTCAGGAAATGATGTGGGCTTCATAGACAATTGGGTAACTTTATGGGGAAAACCTGGTCTGATATCTGAACCTAATAACATTTAAGCCTACTCCTCTTGCTATAAAGAAAAACAGAACAGTCAAATGTGGATCAGATCTCTTTTGTCTACATCTCTGGTTAGTAAGTGATTTGATAAGTGATCACCAAATTGACTTACCCTGTCTTATTGAAACCTTCACAGCATTATGTCAGTCTAAAATGAATTAACCACCCTCAGACATATAAACTGTCATGTTTTCTGTAGCACAGGCTGAGGTGGAGGAGTAGCAGCAATTTTCTACTCAAACTTATTAAACTCTCACCCTAGGAACAGTTAGATTGAGAGCCTCAATCTTAGCCTCTAAAACACCAGTTCCACTAGTTATTGTGTACTGTCAACCTGTCCCTTTTTAACCAAATTTCCAGACTTCCTATCTGATCTAGTGCTTAGTTCAGATAAAGTCATTATAGTGGGAGATTAAACATTCATGTAGAAGTTGAAAATAATAGCCTCAATACTGCATTTAATTCATTATTAAATTCATTTGGTTTCTCTCAAAATGTAAATAAACCCACCCACATGCTTGATCTTGTTCTCACATATGGCATTGTTTCCCCAAAACCCTCTTTTGTTTGACCTTTCTTTAATAACGTTTGAAATTAAAATAATGGATCACGCAGATTTGGGAGAAAATTCCACTACAGCAAATGTTTGTACCTATTAGAGATAAGATTTATCCTTCCTGTAGCTGCAGTAGGTGAAGTTTCTACAACAGCAGCTCTTGAAACATCTGTAATCATTTGTTATGTTTAGACGTCTTCACTCCCATAGATCTCACTGAACTAACGTTAATAATTGCTTAATCTAAATCAGGGGTGGCTAACTCTAGTCCTCAAGGACCTGCTAGCTATCCCTGCTCTCTTAGACCCCATCCTGGCTAGACTGCTCAAAGACATCCTGCCATAATGCATGCTTTCTTATTAGACCTGTTAAGTTTATTTCTAGCAACAGGCTATGTGCCCCAGACTTGTAAGATTGCAGTAATAAAACCGTGACTCAAAAAGCCTAGGCTAGTGTGTTGCTAAGCAGCTACTGTATTTGATTACTTACATGGGAATGAACTACTTGAAGATCTTCAATAAGGATTAATGCTGCTTTCACATGCTGTCAGGAAGATGATATTTCTGAAGTCAGAACTACTTGTCGGAGCGAAATGAAGAATGGCAGATACACAGCTCATCCTTACCTATTCATTCAATTCAATTCAGTTCAATTCAATTTTATTTGTATAGCTCCACATCACAACACAATCATCATAAGGCACTTTACAAAAAACAAAAAAAAAAACAACAAATCGCTTATGAGCAAGCACTTGGCAACAGTGAAGAGGAAAAACTCCCTTTAACGGAAGAAAAAACCTCCAGCAGAACCGGGCTCAGTTTGGGCAGCCATCTGCCTCGACCAGTTGGGGTGAGTGGGTAGAGGAGAGAGAAAAGAACGGCAACAAAAAACAACAAAAAGACACTGCAGGTTGGTGGGGCCAGTAACTGTACATCAGCAATATACAGCTCCAGGACCGGGGACAGCTGCAGAAAGTACAGAGAGAGAGAGCGAAAGAGAGAGGGAGAGAGCACAAACTAGGCGAGAGAGAGAGCACAAAGTTAGTGACATTCAATGGTGGAATATACATGTGAGGGGGAAGGAGACGAAGAGATGGGAGAGGAAGGGAGGGGAGGGGAAGGGGAGCTCAGTGCACCGATGGTCCTCGGGCAGTCTAGACCTATAGCAGCATAACTACGGGATGGTTCAGGATTACCTGAAGCCAGCCCTAACTATACGATTTGTCAAGGAGGAAGGCTTTAAGTCTAGCCTTAAAAGTACAGAGAGTGTCTGCCTCCTGAACCCAGACTGGGAGCTGGTTCCACAGGAGAGGAGCTTGATAGCTAAAGGCTCTGCCTCCCATTCTGCTTTTGGAAACTCTGGGAACCACAAGTAGACCTGCACTCTCAGAGCGAAGTGGTCTATTGGGATAATATGGTACTATGAGGTCTTTAAGGTATGAAGGAGCTTGATCATGAAGGGATTTGTATGTGAGAAAAAGGATTTTAAATTCTATTCTGGATTTTACAGGGAGCCAATGAAGAGAAGCTAATATAGGAGAAATATGATCTCTCTTGCTAGTGCCTGTCAAGACTCTGCTGCAGCATTCTGGATTAACTGGAGGCTTTTTATGGAGATATTGGGACATCCAAATAGTAATGAGTTACAGTAGTCTAGCCTTGAGGTAACAAATGCATGGACTAGGTTTTCTGCGTCATTTTGAGACAGGATGTGCCTAATTTTGGCAATGTTGCGCAGGTGAAACAATGCAGTTCTAGAGATTTGTTTTATGTGTGAGTTAAAGGACAAAGATAACTCCAAGGTTTTTCACTAGTGCTGGAGGCCAGGGCTATGCCATCTAAAGTAGCTATAATTTAATTTAATTTAAAAGTTACTGGTCATCCAGGCCTTTATGTGAGTTAGACACGCTTGAAGTCTGGTTAACTGGTTTGTGTTAACAGGCTTTATAGCCTGTTACATCTGTTACCTGTTACAGGTAATTAATAGAGTACTTCCTAATAACACTACCTAAAGGAAGCATGTACAGGGTGAACAGAATCGGTCCGAGCACAGAGCCTTGTGGAGCCCCATAACTAACTTTTGTGCGTGAGGAAGGTTCATCATGGACATGAACAAACTGGAATCTGTCTGATAAATAGGATTGGAACCATTTTAATGCTGTTCCTCTGATACCAGTCACATTCTCCATTCTCTGTAATACGATGTTGTGGTCAATATTGTCCAATTGCGCACTAAAGCCTAGGAGGACAAGTATAGAAACAAGTCCATTATCTGAGGCTAAGTGAAGATTGTTGGTGACTTTTAACAGTGCTTTTTCTGTACTATGATGTGCTCTAAATCCTGATTGAAAATCTTCAAATAGTTCATTCCTGTGTAAGTGGTCTGATAGCTGCTTAGCAACAGCTTTTTCAAAAATTTCAGAAATAAATGGTAGGTTGGATATTGGTCTATAATCAGCCAAGACTTCTGGATCAAGACTAGGCTTTTTGAGTAAAGGTTTGATTACTGCAGTCTTAAAGGCCTGTGGTACATAGCCTGATACTAGAGATAAATTTAGTAAGTCTAATAAAGATGAGTTAATTAATGGCAGGGTGTCGGGATGGGGTCTAAGGAAAACACAAGAACATCATGTGGAAACAATTGCTGACATAAGTAGCTGTACGTAGTAAGGCTGATAAGTATAGCTTATTCATATTTAGAGTCAGTAGGGGTGAGAGGTGTGGGGGTTTTACACAGCATGGAACAGGTGGTAAAATATATGTTGGCCTACAGAATGCAGGTTTTTAGTGTTTTAGAGGCCTGTAAATAACTGCCAACAATTTGTTTTAGTGCTGGTAAAGGCCTGAAGGGAGAAGACACCTGAACAGACATGTGAGGTCTTTTCCAATATGAGTCCACATCTTTTTGGCAAGCTATATAACCCTGATTCTGGAAGAGAAAGACAGAGAATTCTGTAAGTCTTCTCTCCAGCCGCCCGTGATTAAACCTGAGATGATTCATCACACTTCTGTTTGCTTCTGAGAATTAGCAACTCTCAAACTTTGAAATTTCCACGACAGAGGCATATGCAGGCACTGGATAGATCACCAGTGCATCACATGACTGAGGCACAGACGTAACATTCACATTCATAACTACAGGCAATTTAGAGTCACAATCAACCTAACTTGCATTTATTTGGGCTGTCGGAGGAAGCCGAAGTACCCAGAGAAAACCCGTGCAAACACAGGGAGAAGATGCAAATTTTACACAGAAAGGACCCAGGTTGGCTAAGGTTTGAACCGCTTCCTTTTGGTGTGGTGCATTAAAAACAAAACAAAAAAAATAAAGTTTTGGGCCACACAAAACGCCTGAATCCAGACATACTCCCCGCCATTCCAATTCTATTCCTTGTTGTGTGTCTTTTTTGTTTTCCCTCATTCTGGTATAGTGCAAGATAAAAAGATGAAGAGATAAGATGCGTAGCCGGTGAAGGCCGATTGAGAAGGAGGCCAGCCAGGCGACGCAGACTGAGCCCTACACACCCCAGGCACCCACATGCAGTCTTTTTGAGGCCCAGTCCACAAAGTAATAAATGATAATAATAAAGTAAAAAGGTTTTACCTCCGTTGCCCTCCCTCCCTTAGAAAACATTTAAACTAAAGGAAATCATAAATGCGTGTGAATAAGAAAATCAAGTTAACCCAAAAATACAAAAACAAACAAACCAAAACAAACAAAAGCGTGACAGAAGAAAAAAAAATTGTATATTACGATGGATTATATCTTCAATGAAGGCTAACCAAGAGGGGTTTTCATCAGAGATGTGGGTGTGGAGTGCAGTAGTAGAAGGGGTGTTGAGGTTTTCCACTGAGATAAAATCTAGGAGTACATCTTTTAAGTAGGTAATGTGTATATTTTTCTTGTTTTCCCTTTCATGAGGATAGTTTTCTTGACGATAGAGACACAAGTAGTTGCTGAGTATGCGGGAGGCAGAGCTTTTAGTTATCAATCTCCTCTCCTGTGGAACCAACTCCCAGCCTGGGTTCAGGAGGCAGACACTCTCTGTACTTTTAAGGCTAGACTTAAAACCTTCCTCTTTGACAAAGTATATAGTTAGGGCTGGCCTCAGGCAACCCTGAACCATCCCGTAGTTATGCTGCTATAGGCCTAGACTGCCCGAGGACCATTGGTGGACTGAGCTCCCATACCCTAACCCTAACCCTCCCTTCCCCTCCCATCTCTTCCTCTTCTCCCACCTCACATGTATATTCCACCACTGAATGTCACTAACCTTGTGTTCTCTCTCTCCCCTAGTTTGTGCTCTCTCCCTCTCTGTTCTCTCTGTACCTTCTGCAGGTATCCCTGGTCCTGGAGCTGTATATTGCTGATGTGCAGTTACTGGCCCCACCAACCTGCAGTGTCTATTTGTTGTTTATTGTTGCCGTTCTTTTCTCTCTCCTCTATCCACTCACCCCAACCGGTCGAGGCAGATGGCCGCCCAAACTGAGCCCGGTTCTGCTGGAGGTTTTTTCTTCCGTTAAAGGGAGTTTTTCCTCTCCACTGTCGCCAAGTGCTTGCTCATAAGGGATTTGTTGGGTTTTTAGTTTTTGTAAAGTACCTTGAGATGATTTGTATTGTGATTTGGCACTATACAAATAAAATTGGATTGAATTGAATTAAATTGATTTTTTTCATAAAAACACATTGCAGAGAATTGGGGAGTTTAACATCATGACGATATGTCCAGATTGGACATAAATTGAACAGAGCAGCATGATTTTCTGGCAAAAAATAGAAGTCATGCTGCCAATTATTACAGTTGACACCAAGGATATAATGTGGTAACAGAAAACAGGTGGAATTACGAAAGTGCACACTGGGATTTAATAAAATAGCTTCTTTAAAGTACTGCTAGGCTGTGTAGTGTGAATGTGACAACACATTATCATTCTGCTTCCTGATTCTTAATTAAAGCTTCTCTCTGCTCAGGACTTCTCCGTTCAGGTGGAATACTGGTACAAAGGAAAGAATGCTGATCAAGGTAACAGACAGAGAGCCCAGCTTCCTGGCCCACCAAGGAAATGGTTATACCCCCTGTGATCCTCCCACCCCAGGTGCTCCTTCTGGAGTAGGCACCACCTCAAGAACCCGACGTTCCTCTGGAGGAAACCTGCCCTCAGAACCTGACAGCTCTCCAATTCTCTACACTGACCGGCGTCAGTCTCCCTTCCTGAAGCGGGCTGAGCTTGGTGGCACTGGCACCCACCGCCGCGCCTCAGCTGACTCTCAGCCACCCTCTCCCCGCTATGCCTATGAATCCCCACTATATGAAGAACCTCCATCAGAGTACCAGCCTCCTCCCATCTATGAGGAGCCTCCAACTGACATGCAACTCTCTGACTCCTCTACCTTCTATGGGACTGGCAAATCACCTGTTCGCAAATCTTCAGCTCCCCTCTATCACTCCCCCAAGCAAGGCCAGTCTCCATATGGCCAGCTAGTTCTGACCAGGCAGAAGTGTCCAGAAAAGACCCAGAGTCTAGAGTATAGTCCTGTGGGGAAGGAGTATGTCAAACAGTTAGTATACGTGGAGCAGTCCTCTTCCAGCCCTCGCTTCAAAACTGCTGACCGTCTGTTGCGTTATGGCACTACAGGGAACTATGGTGGATCCTATACTTTGCAGCACAGTCAGTCTCTGATCAGGGAGCCCCGCCTACTGCTGGACTACAGTGGGGAGGGTGGTGAGGGCCAGAGGTTGCTTTATGAGGACTCCATTTCCTGGACATCCAGCCACAGTCACTCCCTCACCCCCACCTCTACAGGTGGCCCTGGGGCTTTTTCTCCTGGAGCTAATCGCAAACGTAAGAGCCGCAAGCCATCCCTACCCCAGGAGCTGGCACACTGTGGGGGGCCAGATGGGGAACTTGCAGGCACAGCACCTGAGTCAATTCTGGCTCAGGCCAGGCTAGCATGGGAGGCTCAGCAGGTGATGAAACAGAGAAGCAGTTGGGACTCAGGGCAGGGTGGCGGTGCAGCCCAGGCTGGTGGCTCCAAAGATGGTTACGAGAGTGACGGCGCAGTGCCTCTGCCATTACCAGGTCCTGTAGTGAGGGCATTCAGTGAGGACGAGGCATTGGCACAGAGCGAAGGCCACCACTGGAAACGCAGCACCTTTGATCGTCTGGGCTTTCCCCAGGCCCTGCTTGAGAAAAGCCTCTCTGTCCAGACCAACCTGGCCTCCCCTGAGCCTTACCTCCATCCCTCACAGGTACAACTGCATGCTTTTTCATTTATCAGTATCAATTTGATGCTCTGAGCAATTTTCAGATGTTTTTACAGATCTGTTGCTAATTGCAAAATAGTGTATAACTGATGGAATCCACAGATATAAGTAAATAGCCCAGACAGCCCAGGTCAGCATATGGAATGGACTAGATATCATGGAAATGCAGACGTTCAGACTCTTTGTTTGAAATTTGAACGACTCCATTACTATGGCAACTGTTCAGACTCTTGCTGCTGCCTGGAGATAATGTGAATGAAGAGCATCTATTCAGAACAGTAAAGCACTTAACTAAGAGACAAACAGGCTGAAACTTCTGTCTGTCTCTGTCTGCTCCCACAATTTTTTTTGCTTTTCTCCTCTGGGGATCAATGGAGGATATACACGTTTTATCCCTTGGTGTGACTGACTCATTCTAATGTACTATCCATAAATTCATTCATCATATAAAAAGCTGCCCAGTATAACATCAAATTTAATATGGTATCTTCAGTAAAGAACTGTGGTGGGTTAATGGAAACAGCAAGCAGCAAAATGCAGCATGTCTTTCAATGCTACAGTTCATTTATATTTTCCTCCCTACATACAGTATCTGTTTTTCAACTGCTGCACGTAACCATAATGTTCATAGCAGCCTCTTAATAAATTTTCTTGTACCCTCAGTTTCAGATTTTTTTGCAAGACCCTAAGGACTCTTTGTTGCACTAAAATAATCTTGTGCATATTGACACTCTGACATGTCAATATTAATCCTAGTCAGCCCCTTCTGATCACTAAAAAAACTTTACTCAAGCGCTCAAGCCAGAGTGGCTTGAAGTTCCGCAGCAGCATAAACAAGATGAATGGCATTTTCCATTTCCTCTCTTCCTGTCTGTTTTCTTCACCTGTCAGTCAGAGGACCTCGGTGCATGTGTCCAGTTTGAAGCGAGCCGAAATGCCAGAAATATGATGCCAAGCACCAGCTGTGGTATTTTCCCAGAATTTACCCTGAGAAAGCCTTCTTCAGAGACTGACATTGAAAACTGGGCATCCAAACACTTCAACAAACACACACAGGTATTCAAGAGGATGTATCTGATATGTTTGCGTGATATAAACAACACAGTGCCCTTTTCCACCAGTGATTTCACTACCATATCTTGAGTTGTTATTTCTTTCTTTACTATCCATACAGCTGGAGCTGATTCCAGCTGGAACTGTGAAAGACACTGGTCATATTATTTTACCTGTATGTGTATGCATTCTGTGCATCAATCATTTTCTTATGAAGTAGCAGAAAAAAGATCTATCAAGTCTATTAAGCACTGTAAGATTAACATATGTTGCTGTGTTACTGAAATCTTACATGACGTTACTGGAAAATCCTGATAAATATTTATCACTTATCAGGTTTAATGGTAAAATGATTGAGTTTGTGTGCAACACTGTTGTCTCACAGCAACGTTTTGCATTTGAATCCTGGTTGATCACAGGGGCCTTTCTGTGTGGAATTTCCATATTCTCCCTGTGTCTGAGTGGGTTTTCTTCGGACACTCCATATTCATTCCAAACATATGCAGAATACATTGATTGATTCTAAATTGCCCATAGATGTGAATGTGACTACATTCACATCAATGGGCAATATATCATTTTAATAATGGTGAGTATTTGTCTCTATATGTCAGTCCTGTGATACACAGGTCATCTGTCCAGGGTGTACCCTGCCACTTTCCCATTATCAGCTGGGATTGGCTCCAGCCTCTCTGCGACCCTCTACAGGACAAGCAGCATAGATGATGGGTAGACAGAGTTTACCTTAATAATTCTAACAAATATTATTTGGAACTGGTCAGTCTAAAGACTGCACATATATATTCCAGCTGCTGTTCACATTAAGAATTTCCTCATTTTCAAAATGCACTGGTTCTGAAAGGAAAAGGTACAGTTGATTCAAAACTGTTAACAGATATTTAGCTGCTATGATGTACCACCATGTCACATCAATCATCGTCAGTAATATACGTCAAATGCAGTGTTATCTGTGTTTTCATGTATTAGAATGAGAAAATCCAAGCAGATGTAAGAGTAGCTGCCCTCCTGTTGCTCTCCTCATCTGCTTCTCTCCATTCTGCTCTTTTTTAGGGTCTATTTAGAAGAAAAGTATCCATTGCCAACATGCTGGCCTGGAGCAGCGAGCCCATCAAAAAACCCATGATTATGACCTCAGATCGCACTGTGAAGAAGGAGGCAGTCGACATTTTCAAGTTCATACAAACGTACATGGGAGATCGACGGTCCAAGACTGACCCCCTCTCTGTGGCACTAGAGGTCTGTGGACAGTCTGACTCACTGCCCTGTTCTGGCTCAGGGTCAGACCTGGAGGTCTCACCTACTCAAACACCTATAATTATTTTAGGACTCCAGGTCTAGCATGGAGTGGATACATAAGTATTAATGCAGTATCTACACATGACAAAGTGAACCAGAATGATTTAACACATTTCTTCACTGCATGCCTCAACTATTTGCTGCACACCATCATGGTATGGACTGATAGAGGCTCAGAGGCAGTGAAGTTAGTTATTAAGAATCTGAACACATGCATACAGCATGAGGAAATCACACATGCAATTTCTACCAAGCTTACATTATATTTAATTCTAAATGTTGCAGCTGATGATGAGTTCAGGTGGTGGGTTATAGAAAGTAAACAAAGCAAAGATGCGCATACCTCCCCCCCCCCAAGCCTCCTGTCTGTGGCTAGAAATTCTGTCCATAAAGGTAATGAACAGAATCTCTGAGAAAAAGGCAGCCCTGGCAGAGTTCAACATGTACTGGAATCTGGTGGAACCTCATCCACCTGCTGCCTTGCCACTGTGCAGTTGTTTGACTGTCTCAGTGACTTCAGCAATATTGATAGGTGAGCTCCCCCCAGCTCCCCCCTGCCTCCTCTACGTAGTTGGTGGGATTAAAGAGATCCTAAAAGTATTCCTTCCGCTGCCTGACTATGTCCCCAGTCAAGGTCAGCAGCGTACGCTTTCCACTACAGTGGGTACGGAAAGTATTCAGACCCCTTTAAATTTTTCACTCTTTGTGTCATTGCAGCCATTTGCCAAAATCAAAAAAGTTCATTTTATTTCTCATTAATGTACACTCAGCACCCCATCTTGACAGAAAAAAACAGAAATGTAGAAATTTTTGCAAATTTATTAAAAAAGAAAAACTGAAATATCACATGGTCATAAGTATTCAGACCCTGTGCTCAGTATTGAGTAGAAGCACCCTTTTGAGCTAGTACAGCCATGAGTCTTCTTGAGAATGATGCAACAAGTTTGTCACACCTGGATTTGGGGATCCTCTGCCATTCTTCCTTGCAGATCCTCCCCAGTTCTGTCAGGTTGGATGGTGAACGTTGGTGGACAGCCATTTTCAGGTCTCTCCAGAGATGCTCAATTGGGTTTAGGTCAGGGCTCTGGCTGGGCCAGTCAAGAACGGTCACAGAGTTGTTCCGAAGCCGCTCCTTTGTTATTTTAGCTGTGTGCTTAGGGTCATTGTCCTGTTGAAAGGTGAACCTTCGACCCAGTCTGAGGTCCTGAGCACTCTGGAAGAGGTTTTCTTCCAGGATATCTCTGTACTTGGCGACATTCATCTTTCCTTCAATTGCAACCAGTCGTCCTGTCCCTGCAGCTGAAAAACACCCCCACAACATGATGCTCCCACCACCATGTTTCACTGTAGGGATTGTATTGGGCAGGTGATGAGCAGTGCCTGGTTTTCTCCACACATACCGCTTAGAATTAATGCCAGAAAGTTCAATCTTGGTCTCATCAGACCAGAGAATCTTATTTCTCATAGTCTGGGAGTCCTTCATGTGTTTTTTGGCAAACTCTATGCAGGCTTTCATGTGTCTTGCACTGAGGAGAGGCTTCCGTTGGGCCACTCTGCCATAAAGCCCCGACTGGTGGAGGGCTGCAGTGATAGTTGACTTTGTGGAACTTTCTCCCATCTCCCTACTGCATCTCTGGAGCTCAGCCACAGTGATCTTTGGGTTCTTCTTTACCTCTCTCACCAAGGCTCTTCTCCCAAGATTGCTCACTTTGGCTGGACGGCCAGGTCTAGGAAGAGTTCTGGTCGTCCCAAACTTTTTCCATTTGAGGATTATGGAGGCCACTGTGCTCTTAGGAACCTTGAGTGCTGCAGAAATTCTTTTGTAACCTTGGCCAGATCTGTGCCTTGCCACAATTCTGTCTCTGAGCTCCTTGGGCAGTTCCTTCGACCTCATGATTCTCATTTGCTCTGACATGCACTGTGAGCTGTAAGGTCTTATATAGACAGGTGTGTGCCTTTCCTAATCAAGTCCAATCAGTTTAATTAAACACAGCTGGACTCCAATGAAGGAGCAGAACCATCTCAAGGAGGATCAGAAGAAATGGACAGCATGTGAGTTAAATATGAGTGTCACTGCAAAGGGTCTGAATACTTATGACCATGTGATATTTCAGTTTTTCTTTTTAAATAAATTTGCAAAAATTTCTACATTTCTGTTTTTTTCTGTCAAGATGGGGTGCTGAGTGTACATTAATGAGAAATAAAATGAACTTTTTTGATTTTGGCAAATGGCTGCAATGATACAAAGAGTGAAAAATTTAAAGGGGTCTGAATACTTTCCGTACCCACTGTATACACAGTGTGAGTGGTGCACTGCTTCCCCTGTCATGTTTTTAGTTTCTTAATTTATTCTGGACCCAAGTAAGCAGACCACAGTGAAGCTAGTTAAAAAGCAAATGTTTATTTAAACAAGGAAAACTAAAGTATCTATTCAGCCTCAGAAATAAGGATGGCTCTATAGAAAAGTCAACAAAGGTTTTTCAGAAAAATACCAGAAGAGTCTGTTAACGTATTAAGTACAAATCTAGGGATTCTCGGGGTTCCAGCAATTACACCGGAGCTGAGGAGAAGGAGTCACTGGTAAGTAGAGACAGAGATCTGGGGAAGAGTGGTGTGGCGAGGAGCAGGTGAGTGACTGGGGAAAATGAGATTAGCCGGCGGTAGCACTGGAGCCACTGGTAATTTGAGACAGAGATCAGAGAAACAGGAATCAGGAGGCGTGGGACTCAGGAACCAGGAGGAGACTGAAGGAGACTCAGAAGAGTGTGGCCACTCAAAGGAAAAAAAAACAGGCACCAGGGAACATGGAACATAGGGAGTGGGAGGAAGGAAAACAGGAACCAGGAGACACAGCACAGGGGAAAGTTGAGACCAGGGATCACTGTAGCAGATAGTAAGCAGCGAGTTTGCAGTACAATCCGGCAACTAGGTGGAGTCCAATAACAGAACACTACTCGTGTTCAAATCGAGGAGGACGTTCCTTCCAATTGCATCTCTCCAGGTCTCAAGTGACAGTGAGAGCCCGATCCCCTACCCGAAGGCACACGCATATAACCTTCTCATTCACCAGGGTAAACTCTGATGTGCGACGGCTAAGCATGGGGGATATTAACAAGCCATACAAGCCCGCTATCTCTCACCCTGGGCAACTCCAGCGTGGAAGAGAATCCAACCTTTATCAAGGGGATTAGTTCCAGGGCCCATGCCATGCATGGAAGTGAGCCTGATTATGCAGTACCTCCCAAATTCCCACACAACCTCTCCTTCCCCACCAGTGAGGTGACATCCATGTCCCAAGAGCCACCTTAGCTGTCCGAGGGATGGTCACCAAGGCACTTGCCTTCATCCGCTGCCCAAACCACAGTGAACCACCCACTCACCCCAAACAGTTGAGGCAGATGGCCGCCCAAACTGAGCCCAATTCTGCTGGAGGTGTTTACTTCCGTTAAAGGGAGTTTTTTCCACTCCACTGTCGCCAAATGCATCCCAAGGGATTTGTTGGGTCTTTTGTTTTTGTAAAGTGCCTTCAGATGATTTGTATTGCAATTTGGCGCTATACAAATAAAACTGAATTGAATTGAATTGAACCAGCCACATATGGTCTTTTCTGGTCAGGTGGTGGTCATATAGAAGGTTGGTCCCATGTCTTGTCTTCGGTCTATGCCCGAATGGGCCCCATGCCATCAGGAACAATTATTTAAACAAATTCAAATTGCACTATGAATGTTCAAAGTATTCTATTCTGAAACCTTATGATAATAATAATCTCCATTATTAAAATGATTTATTATTAAAATTTCCAGGATTACTGTCAGGTAAAAGGAGACAGATTTCAAGGGAGACAAACTTTCAGTTTTAATCGTTTAGAAAGTGGACAGTTGGTAGTAGGGTACTGAAAAGTCACTACAAACAAAAGTAAATGTCTCTATACCACTACACTACCTGTGTACTCAGCAGCACAGCAAGAAACAGCAGCGACACCTTCAATCTTCTGCCAGTGTCTATACTAAGTGTGTTCGGGCACAGTATTGGAAGGAGGGGTCACCTTAGATCCCAACACACAATCACTGTAGTTACTGTAGTTGTGTACAATGGGGCAAAATGGGCATAACAGTACTCCTTGATTCCACATGTACAGCACAAATTTTTATGCTGCCTGTGTATACAGTAGGATTGATAAAAAAGAGACCCCTTTCACGGACCATAATACATTTCAAAAGCAGGCTGAACTAAAGCCACCAACGTGATCATGAACAGAGTTGAGCAAAAAAACTGTGTTATAAAAAACAGGTATCAGCAGCTATGCTGCTTAATTTACTGGGCTCTGCGTGTTTGTCTCTGTCAGGTGGTGGTGCGTGGTTGGAGTAACCAGGGTCTCCGTGATGAGCTATACATCCAACTGTGTCGTCAAACCACTGAGAACTTCCGCTATGATAGCCTGGAGCGAGGTTGGGAGCTGATGGCCATCTGTCTGGCCTTCTTCCCTCCAACACCCCGCTTCCACACCTATCTAGAGGGCTACATCTACCGGCACATGGACCCCCTGAATGACACAAAGGGTGAAACAGCAACACACATAAAATCTGATTTGATTTTCAGCAATATTTATATCCTACCTAATGACTGCCTGCATTAAGATTAGCATACAAAGTACAGACTGTGACACCAGTTGTGTCTCATATGAGGTTAGGTTTATGCTACTTAACTAAGGTTAGGGTTAAGAAAATGATGGGCAAACAAGTTCTGTCAGGGGCTTCAGTGTCGACTTTTTTATATCTGAAAACAACACTATTTCCCAGACCTATAACAAGTGGTTGCTGTTAAACACAACCATAAAAATATTAAGCTTCCTCTAGTCCTTCAAGGGGATATTTTAGGAAACAAATTAAATAAAGATTTTGCACAGTGACATTAAGATTTTGCAGGTTTGCATATGTTATAATGAGGACCTGAATCTGTAATCTACTTTTTTTTAAAAAACACAGCTCCTGGATAACACCAGTAACCATGGCACAGATGGACAAATTTTAGTTTACACATAATATTTGGATGGCTTTGCCCCATTATAGGGGTGGGCTGGGAGGGTATTGACAGTGGCACCCCCAGAAAATTTTCACAGGGGTGGCCAGAGAATATCTTGGGGTGGCACACCAAATTGGGCCTCTAAGTGGTATGTCAGATTGAGTTCAACTCGTGGCTGTCGATGCATGCTCCTTGACATCAAACGCTTTTACCTCAATTTTGAGAAAAACACAAACATCCTGAAAAAACACGTTTCATAAACACGTTTCCATCATTTTTTAAAACAGCTTGATTTATTGTAGCTGTTAACTGACACACCACCGCAGTCAGCACGCACTCTTGACTAAAATAGCTCATAGACATTATCAGCGTCTGCTAACGCTACTCTCTCAACTGTTTACTAAAAAGATAACATTAAGACCGACACTACTTAAAATTAATATAACAGCATTAACTTACTTACTGGTTAGCTTTCTGGACTGCCTGTGTATACAGTAGGATTGATAAAAAAGACACCCCTTTCACAGACCATAATACATTTCAAAGCAGGCTGAACTAAAGCCACCAAAGTGGTCCTAACTGGCTTCGACTGAATAGCAGACTGCTAGCTGTCAGTGTTAGCCTGCCGCAGTGTCCTTCTCAGATAGACAGAAGATTCTGAACACAGACAACCTGGAGAGGAAATTAGAGTGAAAATGTGTGAGGCGACTAAGTGAATTTATTAGATTACAAAAAAAATGTGCGTTCTAATTAATATACTTTATGGATGTCGGACGCAATTCTGCTGCTGCTGCTGCTGCTGCTGCTGGTTCTTCTTCTGTTAAAGCACTAAACGCCTTTTGGGACATTATCGCCCCCCACAGGTGGAGGTTGGATTTGCTGTTACCAGTCAGTTGAAATTGATGGGCAGCGGCGCAGGGTTGTATATATATTCTCTTCATGAATCATTTACTTATGATTTATTTTCATTTACTTTATTCATTTAGGCCTTGCTTTTATGTCTTGATTGAAGATGATTGTAGGGTTTGTATGCAGTGAATATGATTTATTATAAGAGTGGAGCTTCTCTGGGGGGCCAGTGGGGTGGCCAGCAATTTTCCCTTGGGGGCGACATTGGGTATTGATCTGGCCTGCACTTAGGACAGTCCTTGGGGAAACTCCCTGATGAAGTATCAGATAAGACGTTAACTGATACAAATATACAATCCAAGAGATATCTTCAGAACAAATAGTAGTCTTATTCTAAACACTTCTATTCTAAATCAATAAAATGCTAATTCAAGTCCCATGTACTGTAAAATATGTTGGTGTAGAAAGCTCTGTATTATAGACAAGGTACAATGTGCCAGTTACAAAAAACATTCTACAAACATCACCTATGAGCAGGAGACATGGTGAGCAAGGCAGTCTTAAACCAACCTTTCAGCACATGGGAAAGGCATTTGTTTTTCTGCTCTGAGAATAAATGCTCATGCTCTGGTGCCCCCTACAGCTGGACACAACGCATACTCTCAACATTTTCCATGGGTGGCTCAATGATTGTAAAGGACAAATGCTTTTTAGATTATCCTTGATTAATAATGATAGAGCTGACCAGTGTTGGCATAGAATTAATCAGAAATCAGGGCAGTCTACTTTTTACCATGCTCAGCTTGTTTCACACACACACACACACACACACACACACACACACACACACAAATCAAAGGCTATGAAGTTAAATGAACTCATGAAAAAGGAGTTATTGTGAGGTTTAATCATTGGGAAATACTAACTACTGCCTAAACTGAGATGTAGATAAACCCGTGACCTAAAGCATGCCAAGTGTAGATTGATATTTTGGAGAAACAGGTATACTGAAATATTATATCTGTTTATTTTTTTTACATTGTTATAATCTACACAAATATAAAATTAATAGTTGGATCAAACAATTTGGTTTCTCAAAAGTTGTTAACGTCATTCCATTTGCTAATACAGACTTCTGTTTATTATCAATACTATTTCCAAGGTGTGTTTTTTATATAGTATGACCTGTACATTTAAGAGACTTAGTAATTGCACATACTGCCAAACTTAAATGAACTGTTTCTATGAACTGAGTTTAGAGGAAACCTCATGTTTGCTGTAGTTGGAAGTTTGAATGGGAAAGATAATAGTAATAATTAATTAATTAATAATTGTTAGATAAAAACATGGACATGTGAAGGAAAAATGTTAAATATAATACCTTGCAAAAGTTTTAGGCACTAAAATGCAAAGGGGATGCTTTTAATATAAATTACATAAATTGTGTTTTCATTTATAAATTAACTTCATACCAAACTTGGTGGAGGGAACAAAACCTAAACCTAATCAGTATTTGCAGCTCTCCCCGTTTGCCCTTAAGCCAGCAGCAGTTCACTCTGGTTCGGTCTGCACAATTTCTACTGGTACTTTGCAGCACCTTGGAGAAACTGCTGCAGTTCTTCTGTGGATTCAGACTGTCCCAATGTTTCTGCCTCTCCATATGAACCCAGACTGACTCCACACTGCCCAGAGCTGGGCTCTTTGGGGGTCAGGCTATCTGCTGCAGGACTCCTGGTTCTTCTTGCCTCTGAAAATAGTTCTTCATGAAATCTAGTGGGTTCTTTATGTGCTTCTTGTCCTATACAATGAACCTGAGATTGATCTAACAACTGATGGTGTTGTGTGATAAGAATCTAAAACATCTAAAGAGCCTAAGGCTTCTGCTCAGTACTGTATATAAATGAAAAACGTTTGTGAATTAATGTAAAAAAATGATTAAAACTCAACTCATTGATATAAAATCTGTTTAGCATAATTTTAATAACAGTAAGTAACAGTAATTTCAT
The DNA here is from genome assembly GCF_900324485.2 of Mastacembelus armatus. NCBI lineage: Eukaryota > Metazoa > Chordata > Actinopteri > Synbranchiformes > Mastacembelidae > Mastacembelus > Mastacembelus armatus. The sequence continues at coordinate 12,950,842 of NC_046636.1, forward strand.
AATAGACATTTTAATCCATTTTTTAAATTCTGCTTTTTTATAATCACATTATCACCAATAACAGTTTTATCTCAGGTCACTCAGGTCTATCCAATAAAAATCACTTAATATAAAAAGGCGATTGAATAAACATTTCTAATAATACATTAAAGTTCTTATTTCGCAGAGAGCGAATTTATCCATTGTAGTTACTTATGTAATACAATATATTTTTATTTAATTCTGAACATTTTGGAATTCAATAAAGGGGAAACTAAGATGGAAAACTAACCTGGTGTTGCTTAAGCTGCTTTTCAGAATTCATTTCATCATCAGGTTTAGCCAGGACAGATACATTTCCATGGTAACCTACTGTAAACATTTTTAAAGCTACTTGGAACTGTGGAATTTGTACGATATCCAGACAGTCAGGGTTTTTAATGAACTACTTGGCTTAATGGAAAAAAAGTGCAGTGTGCTGGCTGCTTTGTCTTTGACTATTCCAATTTTTTACAATCACTGAAATAATTTCAACCCGGCCATTCTGTGTGGAGTTTGCATGTTCTCCCCGTGCTTGCGTGGGTTTACGCCGGGTACTCCGGTTTCCTCCCACAGTCCAAAAACATGCATGTCAGGTTGATTGGTGACTCTAAATTGCCCATAGGAGTGAGTGTGAGTGTGTGTGGTTGTTTGTCTTTGTGTGTCTATATGTGGCCCTGTGATGGACTGGTGACCGTCCAGGGTGTACTCTTGCCTTCCACCTGAAAAAGAGCTGGGATAGGCTCTAGCAGATCCCTGTGACCTTGGATAAGGAGTAAGTGGGTATAGAAAATGGATGGATGGATGAAATAATTTCTGTTAAACTATGTATGCAAAAATGTTGATGGGGCAATATACCTTTTTTTCTCTGTTTATCCAGGCGTGGCCATTAGCAGCTATGCTAAATACTGCTACAGGAAACTCACAAAAGCTGCTCTGACTGGAGCCAAGAAGGTAAGCAGCTTTGTCTCTGTCTGTCTTCAAGATGCTAGTCAGATCAAACAACAAAACTCACTTTCTTTAACAGATGTGTATGAAGTTCTGTATTTTCCTATTGTCAACAAATTTTGTGAGAAGAGCTAAAGCAGGTTACTCCATCTCAGTACTTTTTGACTTTTCTGTCTGACTCTCAACCACAAACTCATTGGATCCTACTTGGTGGCTAGGGATGGGAATCGACAACCAGTTTCCAGCAGAGCGGTAGAGAAAATACCGCTCTGGTTTCCAGTTCGATTCCTGGGCGTCGTTACTCTGCTTGCTTAGGCTGGGCACACACTAGACGATTTAAAAACCAATTTTTAAAACGTGGGAGACCACAGACAGACCACAGTTTCAATCAATTTTAATATTACAATCTTTGGAACGCACAATCTGCCACTAGCATGGGTGGCCAATCCTGGTCCTCGCAGGGACAGTTGGAAAATAACCAGGGCAGTGGCCTGAACTAGAGGATTCAACCAGACTGGGAGACCACACACTTGCTGATTGTAGTGTGGCAATTCCACCGACACAAGATTTCACAAACACTTTCATTTCATCAAACGTGATGCACGCCTTTTCATTGTCGGCTCTATTGTAGTAACATTATGTCATACACACTACGTTAAAAAGACGCCCGTGTTGGCATGATTCAACAGGTATATCTGCAATGCTGGCTTTTGGAGCTGATTTTAGTTTGATTTGCTATGATGTTTGTGAGACGTCGAGGTACACGATATCTGGTTGCTGACACCCTTACACTCGCTTCCCAATTTGCTGCTTTGAGATATTTCCTGGTTTGTTAAATTGTTGCAGCATTAATGCTCATTCATTTTAAAGTGTTAATAAGAAATAACTACCCAATTCATTTTTGGTAAACTTTGTGAAAATTAATATGTGGCACAAATTTATTTAATTAAAATAAATAAATGGGCGAATTAAAATTAAACTGAATTCTTTAACTTTGTTAGACACAATTTGCGAAATACAGATGTGTGTATATGGAAGGAATACTTTGAAGAGTTGATGAATGAAGAAAATGTTAGAGAGCACAGAGTAGAAGAGGTGACTGTTGTGGAGCAGGAAGTAGCAAAGATCAGTAAGGATGAAGTGAAGAAGGCATTGAAGAGGATGAAGAGTGGAAAGGCAGTTGGTCCTGACAACATACCTGTGGAGGTATGGAAGTGTTTAGGAGAGGTGGCAGTAGAGTTTTTGACTGGGCTACTTAACATGATCTTGGAGAGTGAGAGGATGCCTGAGGAATGGAGGAGAAGTGTACTGCTGCCCATTTTTAAGAACAAGGGAGATGTGCAGAGTTGTGGAAACTACAGAGGAAAAGCTGATGAGTCACACAATGAAGTTATGGGAAAGAGTTAGTGGAGGCTAGGCTGAGGTTAGAAGTGAGCATTTGCATTTGTGAGCAGCAATATGGTTTCATGCCAAGAAAGAGTACCACAGATGCAATATTTGCTTTGAGAATGCTGATGGAGAAGTATAGAGAAGGCCAGAAGGAGCTGCATTGTGTCTTTGTAGATTTGGAAAAAGCGTATGACAGGTTGCAGAGAGAGGAGCTGTGGTTTTGTATGAGGAAGTCTGGAGTGGCAGAGAAGTATGTTCGAGTGGTGCAGGACATGTATGAAAGCTGTAAGACAGTGGTGAGGTGTGCTGTAGGGATGACAGAGGAGTTCAAGGTGGAGGTGGGACTGCACCAAGGATCGTCTTTGAGCTCCTTCTTGTTTGCTGTGGTGATGGACAGACTGACAGATAAGGTTAGACAGGAATCTCCGTGGACCATGGTGTTTGCAGATGACATTGCCATCTGTAGTGAGAGCAGGGAGCAGGTTGAGGAAAATCTAGAGAGGAAAAGAGAGGAATGAAGCTTAGCCACAGTAAAACAGAGTACATGTACGACAGGAGGCAGAGCTGGAGGTAACAGAGCTGAAGATGTTGAGGTTCTCTTTGGGAGTGATGAGGATGGATAGGATCAGGAATGGGTACATCAGAGGGACAGCTCATGTTAGATGTTTTGGAGAAAAAGCCAGGGAAGCCAGATTGAGATGGTTTGGACATGTCCAGAGGAGGGACAGTGAATACATTGGTAAAAGGATGCTGAGGTTAGAGCTTCGAGGAAGGAGGCCTAGAGGAAGACCAAAGAGGAGGTTCTTGGGTTTAGTGAAGGAGGACATGAGGATAGTTGGTGGCAGGTGAGGAGGATACAGAGGATAGGGTTGAATGGAGGCGGATGATTCGCTGTGGCGACCCGTGAAGGGAGCAGCCAAAAGGAAAAGACGAAGAAGACATTGTTTATCTGCCATCACAGATAGTTGGCTAATGTCAACTCTTGCTTGCATATGGGCTATTGACTTTACCTTGATAATCGTAGATAAATTCTTCTACAATTTGTAGCCTTTGTCCAGCTTGTTGGTGGGTGAATTTGCATTAATAATTGCCATCACATCCACGTGAAATTTGGTAGACTTGCCAATATTTGAAAATACACACTCCATTTTAATATAGGCCAACACAAACCCCATTGTTTACGTATTTCCGTTTTTTGTGAAGAAAACATATACACATTTTATAATATATTTTTTATACACAAATACTTTTTTATTAACATTTGCACTTATAAGAGGAGGTAATATGCTGTATGTACTGTTTGAGTAGTCATTCACCTGTATGCAGTAGTGACTATTGTTAGTGGTCATGTGCATTCATGACCAAGTGAACTGAAAATTTAATTTGGACCAGATAAACATTGTTGTTGAGTATATATTCTACATCTTCAACTAGACAATGAACTAGTAGACATTAAATTGTTATGTAAACTGGGACTTTTTAAGGGTCCAGACAGGTACCTGCTCTATTTTAAGCTGCTTACTGCTGATATTTTAGCATATTAGATATTTTAGATTTTTGTATCACAAATGAGTGTACAGTATGTGTACTTAGCAAGTCACAAACAGAGATCATTTGTCACCTTTAGTACTCCACTGTGAGTGGTAACATCTGGGTGCACATACCCTCCACTCAACCTGCTCTTCATCTTCCCTGCTGTATTAACATGGACCCATATGTGTTTGTGTCTTGACATGTTCAGGGCCTGCAGAAGCCCTGTTTAGAGGAGATCAAACATGCGAGAAATGCCATCTTTAGTCCTTCTATGTTTGGCTCTTCTCTGGAAGAAGTGATGGCACTCCAGAAAGAACGATATCCAGACCACCAGCTGCCCTGGGTACAGACTCGCCTCTCTGAAGAGGTTCTGGGTCTCAATGGAGATCAGACAGAAGGCATCTTCAGGTGAGCAAGAGAATAGTGAATAGTATATAGACAGCTGCAAAGTTTAAACTAGTTTTAAATTGGTAATCAAAAACCTTTTATTCAGAGTTCAAAAGCAATAATATGAAGCAAGAAAGGTTTTTTTTTGATTTGTCACATATGCCATTAAATATTATTTTGCTTTTTATGATTTCATTCATGAGCTGGTGCTGATCCAGTTGTTATTGAGGATAGTGTGTTGATAGTGATAGAATGTTGCATGTTGTGTGTTTAAATAGTAAAAGTTGTGGCTCCAGCACCAATTAATGAGAAGTAAATATCTTTAAAGCTCTGTAGAGCCAAGGGGAACTGCATAAATTTCTCTATAGTTTTCCACTATGACAGACCCCTATTACATTCTTGTTTGATAGTGTGTGTTATAAACCCACTAAGCCAGTATGTGGTCCAGAGGAAAAAAGGGTCAAACATAAAATAAAGAAAGAACCAAAGACAGTATTTCTCAGGTGATGACAAAATTTTTTTTGAAACTATTAAATAGCATAACAACAACTTAAAAATGATTGAATAATAAAACTTCACTCTCTTAGCTAGAAAGTATAAGTCTTACCTGTTCACAAAAGAAAATATACCCTTTTTATCTGACCACAAAACAGGAGAAAAAGACATTTAAAAGAAATGACAAAGCACCTTTCCTACGAGTTTTTACCAAAACACTTAAAGCAACTTTAGCAACAGTACAACACACAAGAGAATGACTGAAAACTGTCTTTTTAGAACAGCCAGCCAGTCCACTGATTGCAAATCAGAGTCAGGTGTGAGCAACTGTTGGCATTTATGGAGCAGCAGCATGCAAGCGTGTCAATCATGCAGCAGCAGAATGTAGGTCTGTCACTCATACAGCAGCATTGTAGTTGTGTCAGTCATGCAGCAGCAGCAGCATGTAGGTGTGGCAGGCCTAGAGCAGACAAAGGGGAAGAGAAAACTCTCTCCCAGATAAAAGTCAGCAAAACTAAAAATAGGACATAAGAACATGTTTGTTAAAAAAAAAAATCAATTATGCACACTGTATTATTTAACATTGGCACCTATATCTAAAATAATCAGCTTTCCAAAACCTTAATCTGAATTCTGCGGGCAGATGAAGTTTTGTTCTATGTTGATAAACTAGCACATTACTGTTTTTCCTGTGTGACAGAAACAACTCAACTCTTTCATTCTACTACTGTTAGCACAGCTTAGGTTTATACACAATTATATGGAATCCAGGGTCTAATTATATATGGAGGAGAATGAAACTGGAAAAAAGTTAAGTGAGCTTTAACCTCCAGGGTACCAGGGGACATAGATGAAGTAAATGCCCTCAAGCTGCAAGTGGATCAGTGGAAAATTCCCACAGGACTGGAGGACCCACACATCCCAGGTAACCCACACACACACACACACAAACACACACACGCACACACACACACCCTCACACACACACACACACACACACACACACACACACACACACACACAAACACTACATTGCTCTCATGCACAAGAGGTTGGCCTTGTGAACATGAGGTGAATAACTTGCAGTGTAGCACAAACCAGAAGATTCACATGAAGTAAGCAGAGTAAATGTTAAAATCATGTGATTGTTAAACAGGTTTTAAATATGCTTTCATTGAAGTCTCACCCTATGTATCCTATGTGTTCCCAGCGTCTCTGTTGAAACTCTGGTACAGGGAACTGGAGGAACCACTGATCCCTCATGAGTTTTATGAGGAGTGTATCAATCACTATGACAACCCAGAGGCAGCTGTCAATGTGGTGCTGGGCCTACCACACATCAACAAACTGGTGCTCTGCTACCTCATCCGCTTTCTGCAGGTAACACACAAAGTTTACCACAACCTTCCACAAACCCTACAGTAAATTTAAATATGTCTACACACTATACCAACATTTTATTAGCAATATGGTAAATGGTCTTATACTTGTATAGCACTTTTCTACATTTGTGTACTCAAAGCACTTTTACACTATTTGTCCATTCACAATAGCAATATCACATCATGATTGACAAACAAGCAAAATATTTATGACAACTGTGCATTCCACTGAGAAACATATTTGTGTTTGCTGAGATTAGGGAGAAAGATATTCACATATGAAAAAACATACTGGTATTCAACTACTTGTGAAATTAATACTCTGGGACTTAAATACTGTGCCAGACAAATCTTTACCAAAAATCTAAGGTTCAGTGGCAGCTTAAATATTACCCAAGAGCAATAAAAAATGTCTTAATACTGGGGTAAGGCAGCTTTTACAGTACTCTGCTGAACACTGTGTACAGATATTTGCCCAGCCTGCCAACGTGGCCATCACCAAGATGGATGTAAACAATCTGGCTATGGTCATGGCTCCCAACTGTCTACGCTGCCAGTCTGACGACCCTAGGGTGATCTTTGAGAACACCCGCAAGGAGATGTCCTTCATACGGGTGCTCATCCAACGCCTGGATACCAGCTTCATGGATGGAATCCTATAACCCCCACCAGTCCCTCAACAACACACACCCCGATACTTTACCCCCATCTAACCCTTCCATGATAGGCCTCTACACCACCCCACCACAGGAACTCTGGGTTAACACCATGCATCTCCACCATGGTTACGTTTCTGGAAATAACAAAAACTGTTTTGATTCAAGTTTGTCCACTGTACATTGTGAGGTGTACCAGCTGTTTTTTTCCATTTACATAACAAAAAAAACACCAGTATTGGTGTGAAAAGGCTTTTCATATACTAGTACTGTGTGCCTGTATTAATGTATGAGAAGGCGCACACATACCCTCAAACTATATACATACTGTATATAGGAATTAGCAATGATCTCATAATTTGTTGCGAATTACACTTGCTCATTACTCTACATGTACAATGGCAAGGTTCATTTTAAATCCAACTTATTTGTTTTATATGAACTGATTTTTCTTTTTGTTTTTCCCTGCTTAAACACACATAGAGTAACAGTATTACACACAGATCAATACATACCACACTTACGTATTGTAACTTTTTTCCAGGATTCCACTTTCTACAGTGTGCAAAAATTATCACTTGTGGATAAATGATTTATTAATTCAAATATGAATTACACGTCTGATTTTCCACAGGTTTTAAAGCCTCACACACGGAACGATACATGTACACTGGCTAGACAATGCATCTCTAGGGTTCAGCACCAGATTTTCACAAGCCCATCTACACCATTACAATATTTTATTATATCCAATTAATATAATATATAGTTTTAACTGGCAGCAAACAGCTTTCAAAATGTTTTCCACTGCCACTAAGACTCAGCTGCTCTTTACTCCTTTATTTATGTGCTGTCTGTTGGGCCAGAAACCATAAGATGAAACATTTCAGAGAAAGCATGGCTTTATTCAGGAAGTCAATCTGAGTTTTAAAAGGTGTAGCTGTAAAGATGGGTAGTGTTATGGCAATAGCTCTATTGGACATTTAGCTATCAAGTGAGGTGAGCATGGACACTAAATTACCTCAAGTTGTGTTATGACTTTAAGGCTCCACTAGGTTTATAGATACGTGAGCATAGACCATGTTTGTTGGTCTGAAGAGAACAGAAGATGTTGAACACATTTTATTAAAAAAGTGGTTTGCCACTCATCTTGCCTTTAAATTAAGGACACTGTGTTCAACAAGTTATTTTATAGAGGGCTAGCAATTAATTTTGTTTCCTCAAAAACAAATGCATTATTAGGTTAAATTGACCTTCCAAAATGAAAAATAAAAGTTTAATACTTTCTTTTGCCTATGATATTCATAAAAAATGTTTGTATCTGCAGGCTGTTGCAAGACATCACACATTAAAAGTGAACTTGCTACAACAGTGGATTGCATATACAAGTGTCTATTGTGCACTCACCTCTGCTAGCTACTGTAGTCCTCAATTTATCTTTCTTAAAGTCAAGTAAACTGGTAAGTTCTGTAGAAATGCTGTTTATACTTCTGTAAATGTTGAATGCATACAGACCTTCCACATTTACATACTGCTAACATGGCATGTAGTAAGCTCCACATTATGTAGACATAATTTGAAATTTGGACTCACCTATCCAGTATGCTGTTATAGCCAAATGCCAAATGCACCATTCTGACTATCAACTCTACTGCACAAATTTTATCATAGTCTGTGAGTGTTATCAGACACCCTGCTAAAATACCATATTTAAGTCCATTCTTATACAGTAGGAGCGACTGAGTGGGGAATCACTATCAATTAGCAAATAGAACTTCAGAAGCAAGTCAAAAATTGCATTTCAGTAAAATCCAGTATTAACACCAATAAAATCAGTACAACTCATTAAAAATGAACTGGCTATACAGTGCTTGTTTGTATCTGGTTTTACTTATTAACAGACTTCTACAAGACTTGTGACCAGTGGGGTTAAGCATGTGTGAATGATTCTGGACCCAAATGATAAGAGGTTTTCCTGTGGAATTCAACCATTATGCCAGCATGAATTAGCACTGAACATCAGTTTAGGCAACAAGTGACAATAGAGTAATGGAGAAGAGAGAATACAACAGAGCTAAACAGAAGAGTTGTGAAAATTCATCTAAATTTTGGTAATAGTTAATGTTAGATAATACACTGACGTGTATACTGTACACTATAGTAATTACTCTTGTTGTGTATCAACTGCACTGGAGTCAGTAACCCAGTAACCTATAGTACAGGTGTTTTTTGGTGTCCATGTTCTAATTACTTAACACAGGCATGGGCAGGGGTGGCTAAAGGGCACTGTGGATCTTAAGTGTTTAATTCTTCCACACTTGCTAGAACTGTGCAAATAAAGGAAATCAGCCAGTAACTCTTGCCGTGGCTGCACAAAAGATGATTGCTTAAGGGAGGGGTGACTAGCCATATTCCTTCTCCACTGCTGGTTACCACAGGATAGTGGGCCCTCAAGGAACATGAGTTGGGCACCACTGGCATTCAGCAATGGTTAAAGCTAACTCCAACATGTAAACTGATCTCACAAGAAAACTCATATCCTTGCAGAAATGTGCTCGTCTGTTCCCCGGTTTTGGTGCTGTCCAGTCACTTTGGCTATTGGCTTCCTAAACCCAAGTGACAGGTACAATTGGGAAGGATGATTGCAGTACTGCCAAAAAGGGTCCATCCATATAACACGGCATGTGTGCTTGTACTTCCTGGGAAAGATTTGACATCATCCCACCTCACCCAACCCTAAAGGGCAAAGGTCCACCAGCACTGTCTTTCCGCTCACTAATGATTTGTGAAAGTGTTTGTCTGTGTGCTTGTCTGTCTTACTGTCTGTTATTGTTTACAAGATGTATCTGTCTTTTGCATACATACAGCATTTGTTTATGAGCAAGTGCTGCTGATGAATTTATTTGAAATTTTTGGTGTACTTAACAGAATTTCTATGTTTTTTAACCCATTTGTTTTGTATAATTTATTTATATTTATTTAAGCATATTTCCTTAATGCCTTGGAAATATTGTATTGTAGGCTCCAGTGTGTGTTTTTGTAAGGGTATTATTCTATGGATGTGTGATTGATTATATAGTTTTCAATATGACTGAGCACATACGTGTTTATTTATGACTGTTTGAATCTTGCTGTACCAGTTTGAATCATTTGAATTTTTGACACACCTAAAAGGATGATTGTGAGTGCTTTATAGAGACACAGACCATACTGGAAAAACATATACCATACTTTCATCTTAAAGTTCCAAAGGGAACTGAGTCAATCTCAAACTGATCAATGAATTCTTTTTATTTGAAACGATACTGCTGAGTTTCACTGTCTGTGTGAAATTGAGCTCACTCACTCTGACATTACAGTAGAAAACATGTACATTGACACTGTACAGACAATGTAAAAACAAGTATATACAAAACCAAGATAGGAAAAAAGCACCATATTTAAACAGTGGAAACTGCTATAAAAGATAAAGTAACAGGGTCAGGTTGTGTAACTTGTTTCTTTTTAATTTTACTAAGTGTAAACCTTCCTCACATTGATAGAAGTCTAAAATTGGCAGTTTGAACAGTCTGTGGACTATAGACAAGTTCCACGCATCATCCACAAAGCATTTATAGATCTCTGATATCTGATAGGTCTGATTCATACTACAAAAGAAGTGATTTCTCTGGAGGAATACTTTTACTCTTTAAAGGTTTTGGCAGAAATCTGTGGAGAAGGATTAGTTTTTTTTTTCATTTTGAGTGAAGAGCACAGCTTCCTCCCGTGTACTCTACAATATGGCCACCTGAGATCAACTGCCTCTTTCTTATGCTCAACTAGTGGCTAAATGCAAGAAAAACATTATGTCAACTGCCTACTAGTAACCACAAAGGGAGTGTGACTGACTCAGAGGTGGTAGATGCTTGGTATGTTCCTTCTCACATTTTTGTCAAGAGCTTAAACCCTAAACTACATTTTAATTGTTGGCATAAATTGTTTTTAAGATAGTGTGGAAATGTTATACATGGGAATTGAGCTTAATCTTACTGATGTTTATCTAGATTTATGCAATTCACTACCAAATAATTTATTCAAAAAAGATGAGATGAGTGAAATTTTCTTTTTTGTATTCACATAAAAAAACATGGACAACAGTTGCTGGATTGTAAAACTTTTAATATCTAAAGGGGGATCAGGCAGTCATGAGTGAAACATACAGTATAGCCCTAATAACTCCAAAGCTGTCATACTTACACAAGCCAGAGCAGCAGGATTGGCAGGTTTGAACAAAAACCTAACTGGTAACTAGCTTACGAACCAAAAAATACAATGAGTAAACTTCACTGGTAGTAAACAAGTTAAGTTTGCTTCTGATCCACTAGCTGTGGCATGGTACAGCTGGCAACACAATTAATGAGAAGTAGGGAGGATATAACACAACCTGTTATATCCTGCTTTAGGATTCCATCCATGAAACTAGAGTATCTTTGTTTAATGTAAGACTTGTTGTAGATAGACAGAGCAAATCAAGCCAATTATTATGCATACATAGGGTCTTCACTCTCTTTGACTTAAATTTACTAAAATATGAGAATATACAAGGAACATAAACTGAATTTACTGAAAAGTGTTTAGCTTTATAAATCCACTAAGGAAAATATTAAGCTCTTCATAATCCATTTTCAGATGTTTTTTCTACTTTGTTCCTAATTATAAAGAATTGCTAGTTGATGTCAATGCTGTTCGTCTAATGTAAAGAAAATGACAATGAAGAGAAGGTCTGAGAGAGCTGCTGTGAAAGTGCTCTTCACCTCAATGTTAGTCCTCCAGGTTTTTCAGTTGTATTGTAATGTCCACTGTCACACAGAGAAAATTCTGAAAGTGTAACAGATGTTGATTTAATAAATGATTGAAATGTCAAACTAACATGGTATGCTCTTTTATTTTCCAGCTGTGCACAATAGCACAAGAAAACAAGTTAAAAGTTACATTTAAGAAATGGATCATGCATAGAACTACAAGTGAAACGCAGAAACATTTATGCCCTATCATAACTCTAATTATAGAAAAACTAAAAGTTAACAAATGGCTATGACATCTGTTTTGGTCTACTTCTCTACTGTCCATCTGTATGGTCACTGTAGTGTATACCACTCACTACTTTCATGTTGCCTTATGGATCGCAATAGATATGAGATAACGTATTTAGAGAGTGACAATGCTGTTTTGACTGTAAGGTGGCCAGTGAAGTGATCCATGTTGAACGTGTGGTTGAACAGGTTTTTGATGACTTTTTGAGGGTTACTTGAACAGTGAAAACTCATCCTAAAATCTGTGACTGAGCTGTACTCAAAATGGCCACAGTCACTCTTCTTACAAACTTCACATGAAGTAACTTTTTATGGCTACCCTGGTGTGTTTCTTTAGCTGTGTTCACATATTGCTAAGGTGGTCTACCATTGTGTCAGTGGATTTCCATCCTTCAACCAGGAGACCACAGAATGGACGAAGCCTCATTAATGCAGTGTTCCATGTGTCGGGGTCTCGATCCCCTGGGTTCTTCCTGAGGTCAAGGATCAATTGGTGCGGAGGATGATGGTTCCTCAATGTCTCAGCAAACTCCAGGAGCTCAGCAGGCTGAATGTAGTTGGAGCTGTTTAGGACAAAAAGCAGCATATGGAAATTATATCAATCACTTGTGTACTTAAAATGAATGAAGTACTACTGTATGTGAAATGTGTTATTTCGGGGCAAATTATGCATTCATCAGTGGTTTGCTTTTTAGGTACATGGTTTATACTTCGAAGTCCCACTGAAGAACACCTATATACAATATGCTAACATTTCCAGTCTCAACATGTAAACTTCAAAATAATTTTCTGATGTTGGTAATGGAAACAGACCTACTGTATAAACTGTGCTTCAGAGAAGTGCTGAAGCTTAGGGCAGCTTCCCATGTTGTCTGTAGCTCTTACCTTATGTTGAGTCGTTTCACTGTGCTTGGTGAGGATCCTGAGAACAGCTCTGCCAGCACACTCACATTTTTAGCTGTTGACACATGCACTGACATTAGTTTCTGCAGCTGAAACATCTGATTTCTAAAATACTCATGAGTTACAGATCCATCAGATGCATAACACATTTATGTTGAAATGGAGTGAAACGCACACTGCATAAACAAAAAGATATATTAACTCCTGACAAAACAGCTTAGACATGCATTAATATGCATTTAGGCAGGTGAAACCTGGAAAAGCAACACTGACATATTACACAAAATTTTCTTTATGGGTTCATCCCCATTAGTGCCACCTTTTTATACTGTATACACATTGACATATTGACAAAATACAAAAATATTGATTGCAAGCACTGAAATGTTAACTAAATGCAGTTTAAATTAGACTTTTGGAATTGGAAAACAGATTTAACAGATGCAATCCAACCATTCAAAAAAAATTGAGATAACAATTGATCATTACAGTATAACACCAAGTCAGTTAAACTTCAGGGATGCCAACCTGTCCATTTAGGAAGCACAAGTGATTGTAAAATAATTTCACCTACTATGGTGCAAATGAAAGTGCCAACAGGTGCAACTGTAAAGCAAAAGCAAGACACCTCCCAAAAAGGAATAGTACAATCTTGGAAAAACTGACATTCCAGTGCTTTTTTCTGCAATACATACAATAGAAAAATACAAAAGGAAAAAAAGAAAACAACTAAAATAGATGTTTTTAGTCAACATCAAACATGTGGTCAAAATAATTACAAACAACTTACAAATGCGTTTCTTTTGCACCTAAATCTTGCTTTTGGTGATTTCCCCTTGTTTCTTGCTCAATTTCAGATTGTGGCCAACAACTAGTGGGCAGGTATGCTTTGGATGTTTGATAAAGTGATTGGTTCATTGTGTGTGCAGAGCCTGCATGTCACTCTTTATCAACTAACTCTGTTTATGAAAGAACTGGAGTAAATTATCTTACATTAGACAGACTTCTGTGATACATTGCCGTGGAAAAGAACTGTGTGAGTTTAAAGGAATCAATAAAGATAAAAGCTGAAAACATGTGTTAGGCCCCAAACATACTTCACACAAATACGCAGACCTTGGGCTATGCAAGCAGTGCTGTCATTGTCACTTCCTGCACCCTTGTATTTTTCAGTGCGTCACCTAAAACTTCTTGTTACATGCACCATGTATTGATTATGTGTGTGTGTCTCTATTTGCAGGAAGAGGGGGTGTGTCTGCTGGTCAACCCTTGTTGGATTGGTGCCTTTATAAGGAGAGTGGGATCTTAGATCAGGGGCGTCTCAGACGGCGGCCCTGGAGGCATGACGGACGAGGTCCAAGGAAGAACTTGGCTCCGGCTCCTGTTGTGGCTGCTTGCAGCAGTTTTGTGTTCTAGCTCCCTTTTGTATGTTTAGTTAGATCTGTTAGGTGTTGGGCGCGGTGGCTCCGTTTTCCTACGTTTATTATTTTCTGTTAGGGGTCAGATTGTGTTAGGTAGGGACAGAGGAGACAAGTCTTGTGCGACGGTCCTAAGGCGGGCTGGCTTGGCTTGTTTCCCTCTTTTGTTCAGTTTGGCCGACCCATCACCGCCTTTCTTTTCCTTTCATCTTTCGTTAATAGCTAGTTGGAGCCTTATTTGTGTGGCGTTTCTTTTGGAATTATTATTTTTTAACCAATAAATTGTGTTTTTTAAGTTGTTTGTGGTTTGCTTAATGTTGAACTCCCTTTAGTTGAGTGGGGGTCGTAACATGTTTGGGGGCTCATCTTAAAAGTTTCCTAGATTTGTTGGAACTCCGAATAATAGAGATGTTTGAGGGCTTGTCTCCAAGTTATCTTTTGGCCTGGTTTGTGGCTCCGGACATGGAAATGTTCTTTTTTTGTGTGTATTTGTGTCTCATGTGATCTGATTGAGTCGAACTGGTCTGGCAGGTGTGTTTTTTTTTTTGTGTGGGTTAGCTGATTGTGGCCAGCTTGAGTCTGGGTGAACATGGAGTTTGACCTGGATGGATTTGTTAATGCTCCCACGTTGGAGGTTTTGCACCGGTGTAGAAAGGACGATTTGTTAATAATTGCTGAACATTATAAAGTTGTGGTCTCGAAACAACTCGTTTGCTTAATGTTGGACTCCCTTTAGTTGAGTGGGGGTTGTAACACTTCTATATGACAAAACAGTGAGCATGAAACAAGATTAGCTCTTCTCTTTGGGTTAACTTACACTCAAAACAATCATTGAAATGTTCTGTGCTTCAACTGAAGGATACTGCCCCTGTGAACTCAGCTTGATCACCTGTAGTAATCCACAGGAGTTCATGTTGATTCCATTTAGCAGTGAGACAAGATGGGTGTCTATGTGTGAAGTTTGTTTCAGACCATAATATGCCTACGTGATATCACTCCCTGATATGAGAAAGCTGAAACGATATATTGTGCAGCCCTGTCTGATTCTTCCCAAGCTTTGTGCTTTACTAATGTCTTTGTCATGTGGATAAGATGAGCTTTCCATTTGTATAGCATCCTACACTGATAGACATACTTCACTGAAGAAATATTTGAGCATTGAAAATTAATTTTCACACACAGCAGTTGAAGCTCCCAAAGTCATTGCCTGAGAGCTGTCAGCTGTAAAAAGAGATGATTTGCTTTTGACTTGAATTGTTTCATTTAAAAGAAGACATTTCAAGCTTTCTATGCATATATTTCCTCATATCTTTGAGGCAAGTATTCGCTGAGATTCAGGTTGTTTTATTTACGTGTCTGTGATGAGAGGTGACAGACAGAGAAGACAGGGAGCGCACCCTGTCTGCTTTCTTTATTTTACAAAAGCACAGCGTTTTGTTGTTATTATGAGTGTATACAAATAAAACTAGACCCTTCAAATGATATATTGCTCTTATCTGTACAATCAAAACTGATGGACTTAAAACTAATTTAAGTTTGTTTCTGCATTATCAGGAGAAGATGCCACAAAAGAAGATGCCACAAAACCCCACCACTCCTTCAGTTTGCCTATCAGAAACACATGGGAGTGGAAGATGCGGTGCTGTACATGTTGCACTGGGCATTTGCCTATCTGGATGTGCCTAGTTTGTATGTGAGGATTATGTTCTTCGACTTCTCCAGTGCTTTCAACACTATACGGCCTCTCATACTGAGACAAGCTTCTATGTATGGGGGTGGCCCCCTCCCTGACGTCATGGATTGCTGATAGATAAACTGCTCAAAGACATCCTGCCATTAACTGACCCATCTTTATTAGACCTGGTCAATTGATCTCAATTAACAGGCTACATGTGTCAGGCTTTTAAGACTGCAGTAATCAAGTTACTCAAAAAGCCTAGTCTTGATCCAGGAGTCGTGGGTAATTATAGACCAATATCCAATCTTTTATTTCTAAAATCCTCGCTGTTGCTAAGCAGCTATGTGACCACTTACACAGAAATGAACAATTTGAAGGATTTCAATCAGGATTTAGAGCACATCCTAGTACAGAAACAGCACTATTAACAGTCACTAATGATCTTCTCTTATCCTCACACAATTGACTTTGATTGTACTTGTCCTCTTAGAAACCCTTGACCTACATTGATAGAACAAGTCTGCCAGAGCATATCTTGACATTCTTACATACTGTAGTGCCATTTTTTGGAGCATTTCAATATGGTGTACATCAATACAACCCTTATAACCAAATTTTAAGTATATGTACCAGCTACATAAATTTCATACTAACTACATAAACTGGAGTCAACCAGTGCTCGCTCTCTCTGGCCTCTCTCTGTACCTTCTGCAGGTATACCTGGTCCTGGGGCTGTACATTGCTGATGCGCAGTTACACAAAATTGTTGGTACCCTTCCATTAAAGAAAGAAATTGAAAAATTTTGCTTTTGAATTGTGGTTCAACAGAAGAATAAAAAAAAACAAATGAAACTGGCCTTGACAAAAATTACGGTACCCTTAGAAAAGATTGAAAATAATATGATCATAGGGACATGTTAAAAGTGTGTCCTGTAATTAGCATCAAAGGTGTCTTCAAAACTTGTATTCAGTCAGTCTTGCCTATTTAAAGTCACTGTGATTTTTAGTATCAGTGTGTACCACACTGAGCATGGACCACAGAAAGCTAAGGAGAGAGTTGTCTCAGAAACTGGAAAGATGATGTTCCTGTGAGTTTAAGGTCCACAGGATTGTAGCCAACCTCCCTGGATGTGGCCACAAGAGGAAAATTGATGGCAAATTGAAGAGACTGATAATACGAATGGTAGCGGCCAGAACAACTCTGGAAACTGATCAAATTATGGAAATGTCATCATCTAAGAATTCATAATGTGTCAACTAGGGATAAGCTTTCCAAGACCCTGAGGAAAGTAAAATGGGTGTATGCAGAGTAGAGTCACAACCATTTTTGTGACACTAAGGACCACAGACATGAGTGGCAGTAATATCCACCTCCCTGAAAAGCTAAATGAATTCTATATGATTTGAAGCCTGGAGCAACCAGAGGGCATATGAGTCTACACTCACCCTGGAAAAGCATGTGTTCCATCTGAATGTAGTCAACGTGAGGAAGACACTATCCAGAATCAACCCCAGTAAAGCCACATGTCTAGAAAACATACCAAGAAGAGTGCTCAGGGACTGTGACTTCTAGCTTCCTGAGCCAGGCTGTGTTCCCTGTAAGTTTCAAAATGACCACCTTCGTCTCAACGCCAAAGACGTCTATGGTGACAATGTCTAAGTGACTACCACCCTGTAGCACTGACTCCCATCATGATAAATGAAAGCTGCTGTGGGTACTTTTTCCTGCCACAGGAAATGGTATGTAGCTATAAAAACAGCAATAACAAGTCTGCCTGAAACACCTTGTACACTGAGTTCAATGGCAGTATGTTCAAGTAGGAAGTAGGTTGACATGCAGGTAGATGGTTATTTTCAGGTCCAGTAAAATTAGTGATCCAGACTTTTTGAGCCCTGCTACTGCCAACGGTTGATGGATTTGTTTTCTTTAAGTTTTCATTGCATTTAATTTATTCATTGCCACTGGGATTAATTGAATGATTTGTTAAAGTAAGTTAAATGTTTCTGAAAGGAAATTACAGTTCTAGATAACCAGAAAAATTTTGATTTGACTAATCACAAAACAAAGATAATTTCAAATACCATCAATTATCACCTTAGAATCATATTCAATATTAAATAAGCGCACGTTGTCCTATTGTGAAAATGAGAAACATTGAGATCACAATAAACAAATTTCTAGCATGATCCAAACAGTCAAAAGGATTAGCAAGAAACTGCTGAAGATTTGAGAGAACCTGCTGGGAATCCATTGGCAGTAGTAGAGCTGCCTGTGAAAGTGAATCTTGTTAAATGTAAAAATATGCTTACCCAACCGATTCTGAGCCAGGCTGAGTGTATGAAGAGAAGGCACTGCCTTTAGAGCAACCACCAACTGCTGTAAATTCTCCTTCTTGTTGCTCCACTTTTCGAGAAGACGGCAGTCATTAAAATGTAGTTCTGACAGAGGAAGAAGAAAAGGGCAAACCTTTCACTCTCATCTGGGATGACATTATAAAATATGTCAAAATTCTGCTGCACTGCCACAGATAAAATTATAATGTTACACCAGGTTTCAGACGTCTAGTCAAAGATAAAACATTAAACATGAAGCACAAAACCATAGATTACTAAAATAGTAAACACAATGTACAGTTTTCTAGAATGAAAACATCTTTGTGAACAAATTTGATATATCACACAGCTGCTGTGCATATGTTTTCTTTAATTTTACCAGCAGAAATATTGTCAACTGGGCTTCATTAAAACACAATATAGCTGACCACAGGGAGGGGAGAGGGGAGGTTTAATAGTGTAACACTACCTATTTTAAATTAACTCTCTCAGCGTACAGTTGATTGTTGGGGAGGGTAGCAAAGGTTCAAAGCACTGTCGCATCAACAACACAAGTTTGATTCCAGCCAGAGTCATGCTCTGTCAGACTGTGGTCAGTTTTCATGTTTTATTCCTTTTTAACTTCATTAATTGTTTTTATGCAGACAATGGGACAGAAACAGTCACATCGACTGACAAATTGTAACTGTTTGATAGTTACACATACAATGTCTTTTACAACCATCGTTAAGACAGATGAGCTACAGCCACATTTCATCAGAACAGACTGTCCTCCATGCTGGGGATGTTTCCTGCACACTCTTCTCACAGTGGCTCCACAGAGTTTGTCCTGCACTGAGGAAGGCTCACTTTGATAAAGTGTAGCATGTAGCTTGTTGGCTGTCTAAATACAGGTGGAATATTAATATTTTTCTGACTTTATTGACCTGAGGTGCACAGTTGTTGAGAATCATTAAAAGTGGGGTGTGTGATATTGTAGCTGTTTGATGCTTTGTCAGGCAATAAACTGAAAATTTTTATTTATTTAATTTTTTACACAAAGTTACAAAATGTTTTGTTAAAGCACAGACTGATCATAAAACGAAACGTAAAATTAAAAGGAAACAAACAGTATAACTAAAAGTTTGATATTAAGTCAAGTGAAAATTTCCAAAATATTAAGTAAAGTAACATAAGGCTTTGCTGCAAACTGTGCAGTTTCAGCTTTGGCACTATATAGTCAGGCCAGGTCCACACCAGACATACTTAATTCAAGCCATACATCGACAATTGGGTCACTGCTCTTTCTGTTACAGGTAGTTTGGATCTTCTTATATTTATGAGCCACTGCTGAAACTGAGTTTGGGTTGATATTCAGTAGCTACTTATCTCTTTGAACCCACTCGTACTGTAGCTTTGTGAGCTCTCACAATGTGGTTTCTTACTTGTTCAGGCAGATCCTTTCCATATGGAACCATGTTGCATTATACACAACAAGCACAAATGAGCTCACAAATACATTCTAAGCAGTGAAAGATACAGTTACAGCCAGGCCAGGCTGAGTAAGTTAATAAATGTGAGGCAGACTTGACACAGTGGGGCTAAAAAACACTGATCTGGGTCTACCAAAAACCCCTAAGAAACAATGATGCAAGCTTTGCAGACAACCAGTATGGTTTCATTTTCAGGAAGAATGTTAATCTACTTTGCTCTTAGATCCCAGATACCAACTTGTATCAGTTTACATTTACAGGAGAATATTGGTAACAGATGTCTGCATTGTTTGCCCTCCTGCCATAGTAGATTACTCTCATTTTCCTACCTTCCAGTTTGCAGTTGGTCAGCAGATTTATAATCTCAGGGAGAGAATCAGAGAGCTTCATGTCTTCCAAGTTGAGACTCCTCAAGCAGTGATTTGACTCTAAAAGATAATCATGTCAGTAATTCACAGTACATTTCTTGTAGAACTAAAGCAACAAGTCTACCCAGCTGCTGTAAGGGCTACAGGGGTAGGCACAAACTGCAGCACAAAAAAAACAAAGTTTGACGTCATTTAGAAAACCTCCACACTGTAAAATATCATGCTTTGTATGTCTTCTGACCCCCAAAATAAATATAAGAAATCTGTATCAGATAGTTGGTTTGTGTTCTGCATTTAACCCATATGCTCTAATTTGGTTCATACAGTGGGTACGGAAAGTATTCAGACCCAGAATGCTCTTTCCTCCTGCGGTATTTCCTTAATTTCCTCCGCCGATGTGAACACACCTGCGCTGAACTGACAGTCTTTCTACATTTCTGTTTTTTTCTGTCAAGATGGGGTGCTGAGTGTACATTAATGAGAAATAAAATTAACTTTTTTGATTTTGGCAAATGGCTGCAATGACACAAAGAGTGAAAAATTTAAAGGGGTCTGAATACTTTCCGTACCCACTGTATGTCAACAGAACAACATCACATAAAAAGAGAGTTTATAAAAATGGATTTTAAAGCATCACTGCACCATACAAGCAGCCTGACAAAAGGACGTCCTTCCTTATCTGAAACTGATTTATCAAAAGTGAATGGTAGGGAGCAATGTAGCAGGATTGCAACTCCCCCACATTTTGAATTATATGAGTAAAATACCTGGCCCACCCAGCTCCTCCTCAGCTTTATATGTTCTAAATCAGAAAGGTGAGTTTCCTGAAGAGGGCCAATTAGCACCTGATCTGACAAACATGGACCGAAGCAGAATATGCACATCATGCAGTGGAAAACTAGAAGTAGTACAACAGATGAGGCTGTCTGGAAAAGTCCATCCCCAAACGATGGCTCGGAACACAAAAGTGAACACAGTCTCCCGAACACACACATAAAAAATAATGCCATCATATATAAAGTCTTGGGATAAGTGAAGCTAAGAGGTATCCTTTCGCCCTTGGGAGAGACCTTCACTCCAACAGCAGGAGCATTATCAGGAATCCCACTTCTGTTGTCAGCTCTCTGCACCCCCCTCCCATCTCACAGCCCATCAGTATAAACATTATTGAACCGCAACTCTAAAATAATTATTCAATGATGAACAAATAAGTGAACATATTACCAAAGTGGGTGTATTGTGACCTGCTCTTTATTTGGGGTCCAGTCAAAAATACATGTATTGATCAAACTAAAGCCAGAGTAAAAAAATGTTATTAAGTGGAAACATAATAAAATAGAAATGGAAAAAGAATTTCAAAAACTAAAGCTTTGCAGAATACCTCCAAATTAGGAGTGTGGACCACCATCCTGTTCTCTGACTTCTGAAGTGTGTGTGCATGGGCAAGTAAGGATCCATGCGTGATCGGGGTCACAGTCCAGTAAAGTTGAAGTGTTCCACCTGTGTCTCCTGGGTCGCTGTCACCCCACATGTGAACCCGTTCCATTGTTGTTCAGGCCACTATCACTCTTGCTGCACAATCAATGTAAAAAGTAATCCTCCGAGTATGCTTATAGTTCCTTAACCAGATTCAAAAAGCTGCCTGCCTCCTCTGCACTTCTGAATGAGTAGTACTTTTCATTGTATGTAAAACTCAGGTTGGCTGGGTAGTGCATTTGGAACCGCATCCCGTTACAGATGACTTGCTCACATACCCCATTGAACCAGCGCCTCGCATCCCTCACCTGGGCCGACAGGTCCTGTTGAATGTGAATTTTGCTGCCCTTGTAGTTGAGCTCACCCTTCTCCCGAGCCACTATAAGAATTCCTTTTTTTTGGTGCAGAAGTTGCATAGTTTGATGCTGAATGGGCGGTTGTAATTCTGCTTTGCCGGGCTGAGGGCTCTGCGCGCTCGGTCAATCTTGATTGAACCTTTTTTTTGTATCAAGCCCCAGTATTTCAGAAAGCCATTTCTTAAAATAGCTGATGGCTACTTTCCCTTATTTGAGGCAGATGATCCGTATATTTTCTCTGTAGCTCCTGTTCTCGCTGTCTTCGGCTCTCTCTTTTACTGTCTTAACTCTCCTTTCAAGTTCTGCAACTTTGTTTTCCAGAGAGCAAGTGCGGTCTTCAGCATCAGAGACGCGGCTCTCGATCTCTGTTATTCTTTTAGTGTTGTCCTCAACATGGCTGCTCAGCTTATCAAGAGTAGGCTGTAATTCAGCAAACTTGAGCTCCATGAGAGTGCCAGTCTTTTCAGTAATAGTCTCAGTGACACAGCAGTTTCACCCAACATGGTGGCTATGTTGGGTGGCCTTCTTTATAGGATAATTTAGACTATAATTAGTATAATTAAAAATGTGACTTATACACCAAAGCCAATTGTATGTTTTTTTTCTGTTCAACAAGGCTGTTTTTGCTAAAAGTGTCTTATATTTCGGTGCAACTTACAGCACTGAAAATATATTATATATGTATGCTAAGATGATATGACACTTAGACTGCAGACAGGTGGACCTAATTAAAATAATTATGTGATGTCTTAAGTTAATTGGTAGAACCAGAACTTATTTAGGAGCTTCATAGCAAAAGTGAATACAAATGCACACACCAACTTTCAGTTTTTTATGTTTTTCCAGGTTATAATGCCGCAAAATGGGAAAAAGGCAATGGAGGGTGATGAACGTGCTGACACGTTTTGTGGCATCTTGTGATAACGCTGACAAGAAGTTAAATTACTCTGTCAGTTTTGATTGTACAGATAAGTGCCATATATCATTTGAATCTGTAAAGGGTCTAGTTTCATTTGTATACAACTCATAACAACAAAACGCTGTGCTTCTGTAAAACAAAGAAAGCAGACGGTGCGCTCTGTGTCTTCTCTGTCTGTCACCTCTCTTCACAGACAGAAATAAAACAACCTGAATCTCAGCGAATACTTGCCTCAAAGACTTGAGAAATATATGCTTGGAAAGCTTGAAATGTCATTTTTTTAAATGAAACAATTCAAGTCTAATCAACTTTTTTTTTATGTAATCCGCATAAAAGTAAGGACTGGTACAGTTTCTCCTCTTTTCACACTGATCAGAGGTGAGCCAGGTAATTATGTATATGCCCCTGAGAAATGGCATAAAACATCAAGCTTCATCATAGAATTTACTCACTTTTCTGTATGTTTGGATGTGAAGAAGCGCTTCGCATGGTTCTGGACAGCGGCAAAGAGTTTACTTTGTCCTCAGAGGAAGAACAACTTTCCCACAGGCCATGGACTGTCATATGATGCTATGACATCTCTGTTTGAATGTACAGTTTTGGGCTCTGGGTACCATGTATAATTTTTACAGTAGTCCAAAGAATGCAACTCAGATGACAAACATTTACATTTTGTAGACCAACTGGACCCAGCGGAGAATACAGTGGTGTGAAAAAGTGTTGGCCCCCTTTCTGGTTTTTATTATTAAGGGCAAACAAAATCCAAAACTACATGGCCCTGTGTGAAAAAGTGTTTTCCCCCTAAACCTAATAACTGATTGGGCCACCCTCAGTAGCAACAACTGCAATCAAGCATTTGCGATAACTTGCAATGAGTCTGTTACAGCGTTGTGGAGGAATTTTGGTCCACTCATCTTTGTAGAACTGTTGTAATTCAGCCACATTGGAGGGTTTTCGAGCATGAACTGCCTTTTTAAGGTCATGCCACAGCATCTCAGTCGGATTCAGGTCAGGACTTCAACTAGGCCACTCCAAAGTCTCCATTTTGTTTTTCTTCAGCCATTCAGAGGTGGACTTGCTGGTGGGTTTTGGATCATTGTCGTGCTGCAGAACCCAAGTTCGCTTCAACTTGAGGTCATGAACAGATGGCCAGACATTCTCCTTCAGGGTTTTTTGGTAGACAGCAGAATTCATGGTTCCATTTATCACAGCAAGTCTTCCAGGTCCTGAAGCAGCAAAACAGCCCCAGACCATCACACTACCACCACCATATTTTAGTGTTGGTATCAGTGTTAATTTCGTTGACGAAGTATTTTCGTTATAATTTTCGTCAACGACAAGTTTTCACTGACGAAAACGACACAACTAAATAAAAATTAAGTGATGACGACAAAAACTAAAAAATATATTAACATTTTTGTTGACTAATAAAAACGAGACGAAAATGTGAGTGAGGGACATTTTTCAGAAAAGATCCAATCAGAATCAATCTTCTTATGGACACACACATTTGAAAAGTAACTGATCCACCTAGTGATGCGGGATGCGCAAGTACATGACATCATCTTGCATAGTCTACACTGGGTTTCTGTCTGACTTGAACTATAGTGAAATGGCAACAGCTGGGAGAAAACAAAGAGAAGGTGTACGGGTCAGTTTCACGTTTGATGCAATGGCATTACTGCTAAATACAGTTTTTCTTTTAAATATTTTGGAGTTGCACTTTTGCTTTAAAGAATGAAGAATGTCATATGCAAATTATAAACGATGCATATCTAATTTTTGGTCTTTTATGGAAAGGCCATATTCCATATATGTTTAATTTTAATTTAGAATATTTTGTATATTACAATAGTTTTACTAAATTACACTTAAATTAAACCCAATATATTTTAGTCAACTAAATCTACAGTAGATTTAGTCAACTAAAATCTTATGCTATTTAGTCGACTAAAACTAGACTAAAACTAAAACAAAGCAGATGACTAAAATATGACTAAAAATAAAATTGCATTTTAGTCAAAAGACTATGACTAAAACTAAATTAAAATCTGCTGTCAAAATTAACACTGGTTGGTATGATGTTCTTTTTCTGAAATGTGGTGTTACTTTTACGCCGGACGTAATGGGACACACACCTTCCAAAAAGTTCAACTTTTGTCTTGTCAGTCCACAGAGTATTTTCCCAAAAGTCTTGGGGATCATCAAGATGTTTTCTGGCAACATACTTACTTTCTTTCTCATTTGTTTTCTTTTGGATCTCGGCATGATGTCTAGCTTTTGAGGATCTTTTGGTCTATGTCATTTTGTCAGGCAGGTCCTATTTAAGTGATTTCTTGATTGCAAACAGGTGTGGCTAGAGGAATGGAACTCAGGTGTGATAAACCACAGTTAAGTTGCGTTTTAACAGGGGGGGGGCAAACACTTTTTCACACAGGGCCATGTAGCTTTGGATTTTGTTTTCCCTTAATAATAAAAACCTTCATTTAAAAATATGCATATGCAAACATGCATAATGCTCACTGCTCACACTGCTTGACTCCTCTGGTGACAGTACAGTTCAGGGGTGTCCAACCCATGTTCTTCAAAGGTCACTGTCCTTGTTTTCCAACTTGCTGATGCATATTGCAAAATAAATGTAAGTGATAACATTTATGACTGACCTTGCAGAATCCTGTTGAAGCCGAGATGACCTAATTGATTCGGGAGACTCATCTTGCTTTGAGGCTTACCTACCCCCAAAACAAATCATTCTGGATGGCCTGCTACAGGCAGGTTGCAAGGTGGACTGTGATGGATGCTACTGGTCGACTTTTTACTTTTGTCACAAAAGTCTTCTTAGAATATCAGACATCTGATTTAATTGTGCTAAAAAGGGGGTATTTCATGTCATCTTTAATCCATATTTAGTCACTTTATTGACTTTGCTTCACTAGCAGTCCTCTTACGACAAGAAGATTACCTCCTTCTTGTAACATGGTGCTCTGGTGATTTTTAGGCTATCTAGAAACTCTGGTAAAGTCTTACACTGACATGACATTACCTGAGAGAGTGGTGAGGAGGTAGTAAGGGGAGCCAGTTGGTAATCTGAGCCCAGCTATGTGAAGTGAGGTGAGATGTGGTGAGCGTCTCAACACAGATGTGATGAAATGCAGATCTGTATGGAGCTCAGCTACTTTGATTGTCAGCTTCTCCAGGAGCAGCTCTTCTGAAAGAAGGGTAGAAAACAGCAAGCTTATTTTTATTATTGCACAGTATTCATTCATGCAGCATAGTTTAAAAGAACTTATTATTATTCCTTCTGCTGTTTATCAATTTAAACCAAATGTTTAAGAGACTGTTTAGAATTAATACAACTTTAATATTTGGTATACAGAATGTGATGGACTATTTGTGTAATAATTTTATTTGTTTGACCTGTGGGTTTGTTTTGTTGAGTTGTTTGACTACTCCTGCTTTTTGAGCCATCTAACGTCTTTTTAATTTATGTCACCATGATATTAGATCTCAGATATTAAGTGGGTGCTACAGTTACAGTATTTTGAGTTGAAACAAGTATTCAGACAAGTGAATATAAGATTAATCGACAACAATTTTGATAATCAATAAGTCATTTTCAAATTAAAATGGCAAGCGACTGGTAGGGTTGCCACCCTTCACTTAAAATACGGAATTGTCCTGTATTTGGTAAATAAATTGTACATTCTGTTTTAAATTGATATGGGATAGGGTTTGTCCCATATTTCCGAGCTGTCTGGAACGCAGCATTATGGGGGCATGCCACTTGTGTGGGGTGCCTCAGTGGTGCTGGAGATTGGCTGTGACCCTGGTGGTCCACTCTATCACAGGCAGAGGAGGGCGGATGTTTGCCAGAGAGCCAAAGGAATGTTAATGAAAAGCCAAAGATGCATATGTTAGCGATGTTTTTTTTTTCAGTGCTCCACAGTGTTTGGCCACCTAAGAGAGCCCTGCAATTCAACTGCAGCTATGCCATTACTCTGAGTTCACAGGTCAGCTAATAGCTGCAAGTCAGAACAGTTTTTTTGTGTGTCTTCATGGTAAGGTGCTAGATTTTCATGTGTAGGGTGAAAAGTAAGGTGATAAGATTTTCACATGTAATACATGACATGACAGACTATGCCCCCACATTTCTCATTTGGGGTACCTTAAATAAGCCTGACAACAGTCAGCTCAACCATGATTTGCTTTGTTGGAGTATGACCCTTGCATAAACAGCAAAATACAGTAGTTGAGTACTCTATGCCCAGTTTAAATACATTATTTGTGAAAATTGTAAGACGATGAGTAAATGAACAACAGCCCTTTTCTTATTTATCAGTACAGTGCTGACTATACAAGTAAAAAATATAATGTGATTGGTCACAAATATAATTCAAGATATCCACAATTGCATTCTGACTAAGAATTACATTTTATGATATCTACAATTTTAACTAGTCACAGTTTAATTTTGGATATCTGAAATGAAGTCACAGATATCATCAATCGGTTTGTCATGATCATTAGATATCTGAAATTCACTTTCAAAATAATTATTTCAGATATCTGAAACTCAAATGTCTAGTTTAGACTAGTTTTTGGGAGTGAAGTGAGTCAATTTTGACTATACTAGTCTGAGTGCTGCAGTGACAGTAGTTGTGATCAACAGAATATTGAGAACATGTGATGCGCTTGAAAGATCTCATATTCAAGGAATTTTTGGTGAAAAATAGCTTCACTGTGTAGGTTTGCTCAAGAAATCTTTTAAGAGTCACAGATTTATTGTCTCCTCCTTTATATGAACTTTGCACCAGCCTGCTTCAACTGAGTTGTTGTCTGCAACAAGACTATGCTGATTTCCAGGGAGCAGAAAACAGAGCGTACTGGTGACAGAAAGCAGAAATTTGTAGAGCTAGGTCTAGGGCGGCGAGAAAATATTAACTTTCATTGTCATTCTCACAACCCTGCTTTGGGAGTTCTTGCAACTTGTTCTTGACACATCATCTGGGTAGAACTTTTTTTGTCGTGAGGTGCCCATCGACTATTGTGTGATTAGTCAGAAATTTTAAGTGGTTGTGGTTAATGTGGAAAGCGGAAATGTCAGTCCCACTTTATCCGCTGGCGGTTGGTCATAGCAATCGACAGTTTTGAGGAACAGCTGCCAGAAGCAGTGAGAAAGTATGAAAATCTTAAGTGGAAAGAGGTAGCCCGAACCTTGTGTACTGAGGAGAGCGTCTGTTGTAAAACATGGCGATGTCTGATATCTTACCTGCTGTGGATAAGATATCAGACATCGCCATGTTTTATATTGTAGTTTTTGTCAGATTCCCACAATGCTTAGGGGTTTGCTGCAGTGGGAGGGACTTACCAGGAGTTCTGCACTTGAGTTTCTCATGGAGTATGAAATGTCCTGGCGAGAACTAACTTTGTTCTTGTTCTGCATATGTTCTGAGTTATGCAGTGGAAGACATGCTACAGTGCTGTCAAAGTCAGTGTGGCTGGTATGTGGAGGGGTGGTGGGGGTAACTATTCTCCGCAGGGCTTTCCGATTGAGAGCGGTGCATTTCCCGTACCAGGCGGTGATGCAGCCAGTCACGATGCTCTCCACAGCAGTGTTAATTTTAACAGCAGATTTTAATTTAGTTTTAGTCAGTCTTTTGACTAAAATGGAACTTTAGTTTTAGTCATCTGCTTTGTTTTAGTTTTAGTCTAGTTTTAGTCGACCAAACAGCATAAGATTTTAGTCGACTAAATCTACTGTAGATTTAGTCGACTAAAATCTTATGCTGTTTGGGTTTAATTTAAGTGTAATTTAGTAAAACTATTGTAATATACAAAATATTCTAAATTAAAATTAAACATATGCGAGTTTGGATGATGGCGCGTTACGGACGTGAAGAAGTGCTTCTTATATTCCACACAGAGACAAATAGTTTAGCTTGTCCTCAGAGTAAAAACACTGATTTTAACTCAAATGAGGATCGTTTGGCTCCTCATTGTGTTATATTGTGCTGCACTAATCCCCTCTCAGCTACATTGACTGAAAGGCTCATTATGCGTGTCTTTGTCTGGTCGTTCAGTGCGTCTTTTGTCTTCTCAGGTAAATCACATAACTATTCATCCTGAAACACCCTCTTGCATATGGCCTTTCTGGACAAAAAGTGTCTTAGAAAATTTAAATCAGTGTATTGTTTACTGTGAATGTGTGAACAAGATGACTTTCATAACACTGTGAAGTAAACACTTTAGCCTACAACATGCAGGTCTCCAAAGTCTTGTGAACCAATGTTCTGTTTGTCTTTTATGGTCTTATTTCAGTGAGTAAAAAATTGTAGTCTTTCACTAACCATGCATAAACACTTTTTTCTCAAAAACATAATCATGTATAAACTTGCTGCTCACATATTATTGTAGCCAATTTTGTGCTGATTACAGTGCTAATAGACTTTAGACATTAATATATTTAAAAGACACTGAAAAAAGCACAAATGTCAGGACATGTCAAAATTTGTCCAGGCCCCCAAAACCCCCTCAGACCCCAGAGGGTTAAAGCAGGCATCACAAAAAAGGCTGGAAAGGAAGTGGCGTTCCACAAACTTAAAAGAATTTTATCTGGCCTGGAAAAACAGTCTAATAACATATAAAGAGAGGAAAGTAGAGGAAATAAGAACAATTCCAGGTTTCTTTTCAGCACAGTAGCCAGGCTGACAGAAAGTCAGCCCCCAGTGTTCCCTTAGCTCTCAACATTAACGACTGAGTTTCTTTACAAATAAAATCATAAGAGATAGGATTTATCACACACAGATCTCTCTGAACTAACGTTAACAGTTGCTCCATCTAAATCATCAACATGTCTCATAGACCTCATCCAGACTAGACTGCACTAATCAACTCATCTCATAAGACTGCAGTAATCAAAGTTTTACTAAAAAAAGCCTACTCTTGATCCAGTCCTGGGTAATTACAGACCAATATCAAACTTATCTTTTATTCTAAAATTCTCAAAAAAGCAGCTAAGCAGCTACAGTGGGTACAGAAAGTATTCAGACCCCTTGAAAATTTTCATTCTTTGTGTCATTGCAGCCATTTG
The DNA here is from genome assembly GCF_900324485.2 of Mastacembelus armatus. Classification (NCBI taxonomy): domain Eukaryota; kingdom Metazoa; phylum Chordata; class Actinopteri; order Synbranchiformes; family Mastacembelidae; genus Mastacembelus; species Mastacembelus armatus. The sequence continues at coordinate 12,980,736 of NC_046636.1, forward strand.
CCAAAGTCAAAAAAGTTCATTTTATTTCTCATTAATGTACACTCAGCACCCCATCTTGGCAGAAACAAACAGAAATGTAGAAATTTTTGCAAATTTATCAAAAAAGAAAAACTGAAATATCACATGGTCATAAGTATTCAGACCCTGTGCTCAGTATTGAGTAGAAGCACCCTTTTGTGCTAGTACTGCCATGAGTCTTCTTGGGAATGATGCAACAAGTTTTTCACACCTGGATTTGGGGATCCTCTGCCATTCGTCCTTGCAGATCCTCTCCAGTTCTGTCAGGTTGGATGGTGAACGTTGGTGGACAGCCATTTTCAGGTCTCTCCAGAGATGCTCAATTGGGTCAGAGCTCTGGCTGGGCCAGTCAAGAACGGTCACAGAGTTGTTCCAAAGCCACTCCTTTGTTATTTTAGCTGTGTGCGTAGGGTCATTGTCCTGTTGAAAGGTGAACCTTCGGCCCAGTCTGAGATCCTGAGCACTCTGGAAGAGGTTTTCTTCCAGGATATCTCTGTACTTGGCGACATTCATCTTTCCTTCAATTGCAACCAGTCGTCCTGTCCCTGCAGCTGAAAAACACCCCCACAACATGATGCTCCCACCACCATGTTTCACTGTACTGGATTGTATTGGGCAGGTGATGAGCAGTGCCTGGTTTTCTCCACACATACCGCTTAGAATTAACGCCAAAAAGTTCAACCTTGGTCTCATCAGACCAGAGAGTCTTATTTCTCATAGTCTGGGAGTCCTTCATGTGTCTTTTGGCAAACTCTATGCAGGCTTTCATGTGTCTTGCACTGAGGAGAGGCTTCCGTCGGGCCACTCTGCCATAAAGCCCCGACTGGTGGAGGGCTGCAGTGATAGTTGACTTTGTGGAACTTTCTCCCATCTCCCTACTGCATCTCTGGAGCTCAGCCACAGTGATCTTTGGGTTCTTCTTTACCTCTCTCACCAAGGCTCTTCTCCCACGATTGCTCAGTTTGGCTGGATGGCCAGGTCTAGGAAGAGTTCTGGTCGTCCCAAACTTCTTCCATTTGAGGATTATGGAGGCCACTGTGCTCTTAGGAACCTTGAGTGCTGCAGAAATTCTTTTGTAACCTTGGCCAGATCTGAGCCTTGCCACAATTCTGTCTCTGAGCTCCTTGGGCAGTTCCTTCGACCTCATGATTCTCATTTGCTCTGACATGCACTGTGAGCTGTAAGGTCTTATATAGACAGGTGTGTGCCTTTCCTAATCAAGTCCAATCAGTTTAATTAAACACAGCTGGACTCCAATGAAGGAGCAGAACCATCTCAAGGAGGATCAGAAGAAATGGACAGCATGTGAGTTAAATATGAGTGTCACTGCAAAGGGTCTGAATACTTATGACCATGTGATATTTCAGTTTTTCATTTTTAATAAATTTGCAAAAATTTCTACATTTTTGTTTTTTTCTGTCAAGATGGGGTGCTGAGTGTACATTAATGAGAAATAAAATTAACTTTTTTGATTTTGGCAAATGGCTGCAATGACACAAAGAGTGAAAAATTTAAAGGGGTCTGAATACTTTCCGTACCCACTGTATATGACCACTTACACAAAAATGAAGTATTTAAGAAGATTTAGAGCACATCATAGTACAGAATCAGCACTATTAAAGGTCACCAACAATCTTCTCTTAGCCTACGACAAAGGTGTCAAACATTCCATTAGGCAATAATGAAGCACTCGATTAATCACCATTATTATGTAGATGACACTCAGCTGTATCTATCTTTGAAACCTGATGAAACAAACTTGTTAGCTAGACTTCAAGCATTTCTTATGGACATAAATGCCTGGATGTCCTGTCATTTTCTACTTTTAAATTCAGAGAAAACGTAACTTATTGTATGTGGGTCTAAAAACCACAGAAACAGCTTATCTACCAGTGTAGCTACTAAGTTGGAGTTATTTTTGGCCAAGGTATTTCCTTTAATTCACACATAAAAATAAATTTCTTGAACTACTTTCTTGCATTTGAGCAATATTGCCAAAATTAGGAACATCCTGTCTCCAAATGATGCAGAAAAACTAGTCCATGTTTTTGTTACTTCAAGGCTAGATTACTGTAACTCATTACTATCAGGATGTCCCAGTAACTCAGTTAATCCAGAATGCTGCAGCCAGAGTTCTGACAGGAACTAGCAAGAGAAATCATATTTCTCCTCTATTATTCTTCATTTTATCCCTCTAAAATCCAGAATAGAATTTAAAATCCTTCTTCTCACATATAAAGCCTGATCAAGCTCTTTCATACCTTAAAGACCTCATAGTACCTTATCATTCCAAGAGTGCATGCCTGCTTGTGGTTGCCAGGGTTTCCAAAGGTAGAATGGGAAGCAGAGCCTTTGGCTATCAAGGGCCTCTCCTGTGGAACCAGCTCCCAGTCTGGGTTCAGGAGACAAGCACCCTCTCTACTTTTGAGGTTAGACTTAAAAATGTCCTTTTTGACAAAGCTTATAGTTAGGGCTGGCTTAGGTGATCCTAAACCACCCCTTAGTTTTGCTGCTATAGTTCTAGACTGCCTGAAAACTTCCCATGGTGTACTGAGCTCCTCCCCTCCCCTCACCACCATCCATCAGCACCCCATCTTGGCAGAAATGTAACAAAAATGTAGAAATTCTATACCCGCTTTTTCCTGGCTCAGGGTCACGGGGATCTGCTGGAGCCTATCCCAGCTCTCTCTCGGGTGGAAGGCAGGGGTACACCCTGGACAGGTCACCAGTCCATCACAGGGCCACATATATACACACAACCTCACACACTCACTCCTACGGCAATTTTAGAGTCACCAATCAACCTGACATGCATGTTTTTGGACTGTGGGAGGAAACCGGAGTACCCGGAGTAAACCCACACAAGCACAGGGAGAACATGCAAACTCCACACAGAAAGGCCGGGATGCGAACCCACGACCTTCTTGCTGTGAGGCAACAGTGCTAACCACTCAGCCACCATGCTGCCCCCCTCACCACCACTGAATGTCAATAACTTTGTGCTCATTCTCTAACTCAGTTTGTGCGCTCTCTGTACCTTCTATAGGTACAGAGACTGGTATATTGCTGATGTGCAATTACTGAGCCCCACCAGCCTGTACAGTGTTTTGTTGTTGTTTATTATTGCTGTTCTTTTCTCTCTCCTCTAGCCACCCACCCTAACCGGTCAAGGCAGATGGCCGCCCAAACTGAGCCTGCGTCTGCTGGAGGTTTCTTCCATTAAAAGGAGTTTTTCCTCTCTGCTGTCACCAATTGCTTACTCACGAGGGATTTGTTGGGTTTTTGTAAAGTGCCTTGAGATGTCTGTATTGTGATTTGGCACTGTACAAATAAATTGTATTGAAATTCAACTGAACTGAATTCCATAACAGTAATCTTACTGTTTTCAAGATGAAGATTTTTACACTGAATTTTGTCAAGAACCTTATTTTTCAACATGTGCAATACAGTTTTAATTCTGCTCACTTCACGCTACTTCACTTAGGCAAAAGCTTACCTGACATGTCTGACTCTGCAGTGCTGAGAACATGTAGTGGGAAACTGGGTCCCCCCATCACAGCCTGGATCTCTACATGCAGCAATGACACTCTGGGGCTTGAGTCCAGCAGGATCTCCACAAACTGGGTGTATGGTAGGACGCTGATGCTCAGATCAGTGAGAGAGTTGTGGGAGCTCTCAGACAGCTGTTTCAAGGCCCTAGCCAGACCAAACACATCCGAGGCCCTAAAGGTCGCTGCACAAACATAACAGAACTTAAACAAAGCAAACGTTTTGCCTATATGTGTACAGAGAACATTTAACGTTTGAGGACAATAGCTTCTTTTAAAAGTTTTACATAAAATCATGTTTATTAAATATAACTAGAAGTATCAAAAATATGTTTTTTTTTTATACAGCAGTAATGTGCTAATGAAGGTTGAGAAAAAGGCTACCCAGTAAAGACAGCAAGCAGGGGAGAAAAAAAACTTTTAAAATCTGTTTTGCAAATGTTTAACATGAATGGAATTGTATCCAGTTTGTCAGACATCACAGATGCACACAAGGCACATTTAATTGTGCAGCCAAGATACATGGTAACAAGACCAAAATAGCCACTGAACACAACCCACCACCTCCAAACTTACTGGCACAACAGCTAACAAACTTACAAAAGCTGTGAAGAGTCAGAGAGCGAAGACAAAGAAATGTGGGCAGGGCGGAGTTCAGCACTTGCAGAGAGTCTGACCCACACTGCCTGATCTCCAGACAATCAATCCGTCCCCATGGACAAGGTCCTGCCAAGGAACCATCAGATGTAGTGAAGGTTCGACAAAGAGCCTGCGGGTCCACAGTAAAGTTTGCTGTTCCAGAATCCTCCTCCACAGACACAGACTCCAACTTTAGGCGTTTGGAGGGAGTAACTTCATCATACCGATATTCTAAATCCCTGGTCTTAAGACCTGTACTGCAACTGGCTATGTCTACACTGCCAGAAGCCTCTTGTGAAAAACAGCTTTCCTTTTTGCTGTGCATTAGGCACTTCAGTTTAGGATTTACATACTCAGATCCCCTTCCATATAGAAGCCAGGCCAACATGATAGGACATTGCATATCTACAACAAGTTCTTTAGACTCCCCATGGTCTAGCAGTCGATGGAGAACATACAGTACTGTTTGTGTCTTCCTCTTTGATATATCAATTAAGTGGGATACACTAACACTCTTAATATGTTTCTCTAAGAGGTTCAAAAGAGGTCGATGCCCAGCAGTTAAACTTTCAAGGGACTTATGCAAGCCTGTCATGAGTAAAAAATGTCTGATACATTTAGCTGCAGCACACAAGAAGGATGGAGTGTTTAAATTTGTGATGTTTCTTTTGACAAAGGGATTTGTGGAGCCATAAAAAATAAGTGTAAAAAGCGTTCTCATAACTTGGTGTTTGGCCTCTTCTTCAGTGTGCAAGTCTACTGCCTGGAATGTAGCACAGAACACAAATCACATATGTATTCCACAGTCTTTTTATACACATTAAATATTTCATTATTACATTACATTACATTAACATGGTTAAGTCCACACACGTCCTGTAGGATTCCAACCCATGCAGACTGTGTTGATATCCCTGAGAGAAGCCAATAAAAATAAAATAATAATAATTATTATTATTAATTTCTCTGATTACACTCATGGCTCTGTTTCTATGAGCAAGGCAAAAAATTTGCACTACTCTACAACTACAACTACAGCTCTTACCTCTCTGATTTAACTCAGGCTGAAGCTCATCCAATTGACATACAGTCAGATGAGGAAGAAGATCCTTAATGACAGATGTTGGAAGATCTAAGTTGTAAAATATTGGTTAGGGCATTCCAGATATCAATAACCTGGTGTTACTGTATTTAGCTTATGTCAAACTAAATGATTTTACCAACAAAATGAATAAAAAACAAACAACTTATAATTAGGATATAGTTAAAATGTACTTTTATTATACAATAAAATAAAATATGTGTTAAATGTCTACAATGTTTTGTTTTTTTAAGTTATGTTTATGTTTTATACTTTATGTTTTTAAGCTACTCTACAGTAACATCTTGACTGCTTCATTTGAAATCCACTGGACTAATGCAGACGCAAAAAAACAAAGTGTTATATCACCAAATAACCTTAACGTTACAAAAATATAAGCCTGAGTAAAAAAAATACCGAGACTTACCAAGACAAGCCTTGCATTCCATAGTAGCTAAATGTTTCCTGACAGCTTGTAAACATATTTCCTTCAAACATATCTCCTTCGACCTTCTTTGGTCTGCTGTACGGGTTATTGCTCGCATTGTTTTTCTTCAGCTAAGTCAAACTAAATTGCTCTCCTTTGCTTCAGCGATATTTCCCCTTTTTTTAATCTGCATGTCACCCAACAATATAGCGAGACCGGCTCCTTCCTCTTCCTCTTCCTCTTCCTCTTCGTCTTCGTTTTCTTCTTCTTTCTCCTCCTCCTTTTCTTCTTCTTCTTCGTCGTCGTCGTCGTTGATAATCATCAGCTTCTTCGTATTCTGCTTATTCGTATTCTTATTGGCGGGTCGCAATCAGAGTTTAAAGGCGCATAGGTGCGCCATCTACTGTAACGGAGTGTGTATCTTTAGGATGAGTACTTCAGGTTACAGGCTATATAAGATAATATAATACTTAAGTTGGGTTTGTTGTATGGCCAATGGTATGTAATGAATATCAGAGCATGGGTAGCAAGAAAGCACAGGGATAACTTCTATTTTATCCCATTCCCGGGTGTACTTTTAATGACCTCCCTCAACTGTGGGACAAAACAACTTCTACCACACTCAAACATTGAGGAATTAAACATCTCATATGCTGAACCAAACCAAAACAAAACAAAAAACTACTCTATGTATTATCCCTGTGTCCTTAAGGTACCCCATAAGAGCCTTACTTCTTCTTTTCGGCTGCTCCTTTCAGAGGTCACCACAGCAAATCATCTGCCTCCATTTAACCCTATCCTCTATATCCTCCTCACCCACACCAACTATCCTCATGTCCTCCTTCACTACATCCAAGAACCTCCTCTTTGGTCTTCCTCTAGGCCTCCTTCCTGGCAGCTCTAACCTCAGCATCCTTTTACCAATGTATTCATTGTCCCTCTTCTGAACATGTCCAAACCATCTCAGTCTGGCTTCCCTGGCTTTTTCTCCAATATATCTAACATGAGCTGTCCCTCTGATGTACTCATTCCTGATCCTATCCATCACTCCTAGAGAGAACCTCAACATCTTCAGCTCTGCTACTTCCAGCTCTGCCTCCTGTCTTTTTCTCAGTGCCACTGTCTCTAAACCATACAACATTACTGGTCTCACCACTGTCTTGTACACCTTTCCTTTCATTCTTGCTGACACTCTTCTGTCACACATCATATCTGACACTTTCCTCCACATGTTCTAACCTGTTTGCACACGACTCTTCACTTCTTTTCCACACTCTCCATTGCTCTGGACTGTTGACCTTACCCTACTTAAAATCCTCCACCTCTACACCCTGTAACCTCACCATTCTACTTGAGTCCCTTTCATTTGCACACATGTACTCTGTTTTACTGTGGCTAAGCTTCATTCCTCTCTTTTCCAGAGCAAACCTCCACCTCTCTAGATTTCCCTCCACCTGCTCCCTGCTCTCACTACAGTTGACAATGTCATCTGCAAACATCATGGTCCACGGAGATTCCTATCTAACCTCATCTGTCAGCCTGTCCATCACCAAACCTACAAAGACACAAAGCAGCTCCTTCTGGCCTTCTTTGTACTTCTCCATCATAATTTTCAAAGCAAATATTACATCTGTGGTACTCATTCTTGGCATGAAAGCATACTGCTGCTCACAAATGCTCACTTCTGACCTCAGCCTAGTCTCCACTACTCTTTCCCATAACTTCCTTGTGTGACTCATCAACTTTATTCCTCTGTAGTTTCCACAACTCTGCACGTCTCCCTTGTTCTTAAAGATGGGCACCAGTACACTTCTCCATTCCTCAGACATCCTCTCACTCTCCAGATCTTGTTAAGTAGCCCAGTCAAAAACTCTACTGCCACCTCTCCTAAACACCTCCATACCTCCACAGGTATGTCATCAGGACCAACTGCCTTCCTCACGTCATCCTTACTGATCTTTGCTACTTCCTGCTCCACAACAGTCACCTCTTCTACTCTGTGCTCTCTAACATTTTCCTCATTCATCAACTCTTCAAAGTATTAATTCCATCTTTCCATCACACTTCTGGCACCTGTCAACACATTTCCATCCCTGTCCTTTATCACCATAACCTGCTGCACAGCCTTCCCATCTCTGTCTCTCTGCCTTGCCAACATGTACAAATCCACTTCTCCCTCCTTAGTGTCCAACCTATCACACAAATCCTCACATGCCCTTTGTTTGGCCTTTGCCACCTCTACTTTCACTTTACGCTGCATCTCCCTGTACTCCTGTCTGTTCTCTTCTGTCCTCTCAGTATCCCACTTGTTCTTAGCTAACATTTTCCTCTTAACACATTCCTGAACTTTCTCATTCCACCACCAAGTCTCCTTATCTGCTTTCCTCTTTCCAGATGACACACAAAGTACCCTCTTACTTGTCTCCCTGATCACTTTAGCTGTAGCTGTCCAGTCATCTGGAAGAACCTCCTGACCTCCCAGAGCCTGTTTCAGCTCCTCCCTGAAAGCCACACAACACTCTTCCTTTTTCAACTTCCACCACTTGGTCCTCTGCTCTGTCCTTGTCCTCTTCATCTTCTTCACCACCAGAGTCATCTTACACACCACCATCCTATACTGTCTGGCTACATTCTCCCCAGCCACTACTTTGCAGTCACTGATCTCTATCAGTTTGAAACATCTGCACAAGATGCAATCAACTTGTGTGCTCTTGCCTCCACTCTTATTTCCATCCTTTTTGCTAAGTCTAGCCCCATCTGTCCTTCTGCATTCCTGTCCTGCATACCAAACTTACCCATCACTTTCTCATCACCTTCGTTTCCCTCACCAACATGTCCGTTGAAGTCTGCCCCAATCACCACTCTCTCACCACTAGGGATACCCTGAATCACCTCATCCATCTCCATCCAGAAATTCTCCTTCTCTTCTAACTCACATTCTACCTGTGGGGCATAACCACTGACAACATTCAACATCACACCTTCAACTTCCAGCTTCAGACTCATCACCCTATCTGACACTCTCTTCACCTCCAGAACATTCCTAGCAAAATAGGATAACTCCTATTCCATTCCTCTTTCCAGCCACACCATGATAAAACAGCTTGAACCCTGCTCCTAATTTATAAGCCTTGCTACATTTCCACCTGGTCTCCTGAACACACAAGATATCCACCTTTCTTCTCTCCATCATATCAGCCAACTCTCTAGTTTTCCCTGACAAAGTCCCTACTCTAAGTCCTACACTCCTGCCCTTCCTCTTCTCTCTTTGCCTACGAAGACACCTTCCTCCTCTCCTTCTTCGACCAACAGTAGTTCAATTTCCACTGGCACCCTGTAAGTCAACAGCATCGGTGGCGGTCGTTGTTAACCCATGCCACAACCAATCTGGTATGGAAGTCATATTTGTGACTCGCATGTTTGATTTGGCTTAAACTTTACGTTGGTGTCAGGATTCCGGGAGGTGGCTTGCCCAACACTGCCCCCTGCTGACTTAGACTGTCTACTATTCTGGAGCAATTAGTTTGATTCACTGCACCTGCCCGCTGCAGCTTTTAAAGCAGATCAGGACACAGTGCTCCTTGCCAGATTGTGGTTAAACCTCGTGTGGACACTTAACTGCTACTTCATTGTCTTCTGGAGGTTTGCCTTTGACTTGTGTGTACCGTGTAAACGAAGAGGAACTGCCTCGCCTGGGTTCGTACGGATCACTACGGCGAACCTCTGGATCCCTTTACCTGACTGGAGAAGGAGATAAGTAACCGAATATCAAGTCTTCCCCTGAGTGAACACGGAAGAGGAGATCTAGCTCTTAAGCGCTTCCACAAATAACTGGTATTGATGAACCTAAGTTTGTAACTGACAATCAATGTGACTTTTGACGGTGGAGTTGCTTTCTGGAGTGTGAGGAAGCTTTTTCTGTTCGGACCTAAAAGAGTTTGAGTTTTTCTATCAGTAGGAATCAAGGACAATAAGGGAACTTCCTGGATCGTCGCGACGAAGAACCCTAAAATAAGAAGACTCCATCTAAAGGCAGTGAAGGAGTATTTAGTTTTCCCCATGCACCCGTGTCTCTGATTGCCTTAGTTCCTGCCACACTGGATTCTGCTAACTCCCAAGAAAACTAGGAGCAGTCTAGGTAATTAGTAAAACACACACTTATTCTCCGTTCATACGATGCTCAGAATTAACTGACTGTCTGCTTCATTTTGGATCCCGTTGGTGTTATTCCCAGACCTTCCACCAGATCCATCCTTCATTAATTTCAATAAATTGTATTTGTTCTCTACCTCACTCGTGTCAGTATTGTGAGCTCAGAACAACCTCGGTGAATTCTAACAGTTGGATGCCCTTCCTGACACAACCCTCTGAATTTGCTGGGACTTGGGACCGGCACATGAAGGCAATGGATTGTGCCCCCTTGTGGTTGCATTAATCTGCTGTAAAAATATATCAGATAAATATTTTCTTTCAACATTTTTCCTTAAATCTGTTGATCAACTTTAGTTCTGATCAAAATTACTAAATGTTCCAGGATTTTAACTCTTTAATGTCTCTTTCAAGTGGCAGCTTTAGGACTTTATGCAATAGGTCTTTATCAGTTTCTTCCAAAGTCCCCTGTTTGTTGGGTGCCTTATATATCGAGGAGGAACTCATTTTATCTAGCTGTTATGTAATCTTTTCTGGGTTGAATATCCCTGCTATTTTGAGTTGTCACTATTCTTAGATGTCGTCTGACAGAGCTTCGTTTATGTGACCAAAAAAAAGGATGGTGTCACCAGAAGTCCATGTTTAATTTCTTTGTGTATGTCAAATACAGTGGTGTGAAAAAGTGTTGGTGTAGATTTGGTTTTTACACAAACTGAGCAGGGTAATATCACAGTAATTATCTAGAGGTTGAGTCATGGCAACTGGACTTCTAGTTTTTAGGTTTAAACATTTCACTACCCATCGAAGTAGCTTCATCCATCTTAAGAGAAAGCTAGTATGGAATCTCAAATTTATCCTTCAGATTGGTTTCATTCCACCCCAAGTCCAAATAGCCTCATTAGGTGAACTATGTAAATAGGGTGATAGTCATTAGACCCACACTCCTAAGTTGGTTGGTTTTGTAATTAGGCCCGAGCGCACTGACAGTGCTGGCAAGGGCCTATTGTGATCGCTCAGTGAGCCAGGAGTACAAAACTGCAAGGGGTCCCCCCAGGTAGCATGGACGACTTACCCACACCCCACCATGACCTGGGACTGCGCAAGACCTTTCCGAAAATATATATATTATGATTGACAGGTGGCCGTGGGCCTGGAAATCGTTAGGAATATTCGTATTATTATTAGGCCCGAGCAAGGACCGAGGTCCCAGCGCAGGGACTATTATAATCGCTCAATGGGCAAGGGATGAAGAAGCGTTTACAGCCTTATTTGACCCCCTGAACGTGTGTGAAAACTCACCAAAATTTGCACCCCCCTCAGAATCGCGTCACAATTTGATATTTTATGGGTTTCATAAACGACCTCAAAAGAATGGCTCTGCGGCGCCCCCGACAGAGGTCGAGATACATTGGGCCTATGGGAGGTCATGTGACACTTTTTTCATCGTACAGTCGCAAAACCTGGCACACATCTTCTTCATGTCAGGCCAGGCAAAAAAGCTTATTGTGTCCCGGTCGTGTGACCGACAGGAAGTCCACCAGCTGGGGGTTTATCTCGAGGTCATTGAGTTCGTTGATTTTGCTCACCTCGTATTCTTTCGAACTCCTCCTTGGGCTTTTGACCGATCGAGCTCATTTTTGGCCAGTGTCACCTAGACCCATGGGGCTGCAAAAGTTATCCAAATTCTTTGAATAAGTATTACGGTTTTCCTTTGGCGGGCGCGGCAATTTGGCCTAGGCTTTTGGCTCGCCGCCGTTTCTTCAACTTGTAATAACTCTCACACGCATTGTCGGATTGGAATCGGACCAATTGATGAATTGCAGTCCCTGCTGCCCTGGACCCATCTGATTAAACTAAATCCAAATAGGCCATATAGCGCCCCCTGTATAACGATTTGAAAATTGCCATTCAAACCAAAGCATTTACTTTGTCAAAATTGTACCAGATTTGGCACACACATCCTTTAGGGCGTCCTGATCATAAAAGCCGATCGGACCCATGCCCTAATTTGCATGTGGTTGCCTTGGCGATGACCGGATCTCGCCATTCGTTTCCTATGGGAATTTTGCAAAATGTCCAGATTTTGTCAGAACGGTACCAGATTTGGCACAGACCTCCGTGGGGGTCCAGTGAAGGACGTGGTCTACTTGGGGGGGTGTGGGGGGGGCGGATAGCGCCCCCTATGCAGTTGCACTTACTTTGTCAGAACTGTATCAAATTTGGCACAGACCTCCGTGGGGCTCCAGGAGAGGACATGGTCTACTTGGGGCGGTGTGGGGGGGGGGTGGATGGCGCCCCCTATGTTCTTGCACTTACTTTCTCAGAACTGTACCGAATTTGGCACAGACCTCCGTGGGGGTCCGCTGAATGACGTGGTCTACTTGGGGAGGTGCGGTCTCCTCGGGGGAGGGGTTTTGGGGGGGCCGCCGGTTCTTGGGGGATGGTCGATTCGGAGGACGGGGGCGCTTGTGGAGGCGTGTCGTTTGGGGAGGCCGTTCGCTTGGGGAGGTGGTTCGTTCGTGGAAGCGGTTTGGTGGGGGACGCGGTTCGCTCGCGGGGGCGGCGGGCCGGGGGAGGCGGTCTGCTCGAGGCGAGGGCCGATCATCGCCGCTTGCGGCTATATTTACGAATCTTTTTCTTCTTCTGCGTAAGAACCCTTAATTTGACCCCCTGAACATATTCGAAAACTCATGAAAATTTGCACCCAAGTCAGAATCGTGAAAAAATTTTGTTTTTTAAAGTTTTCACACACAGCCTCAAAACAATGGCTCTACAGCGCCCCCGAGAAAAGTCGAAATACATTGGGCCTATGGGAGGCCGACCCACATTTTTTTCATCCCACACTTACCAAACTCGGCACGCCTCTTCTTCCTTTCGAGGCAAGCAAAAAAGCTTATCATGTCAAGGTCGTATAACCAACAGGATGTCCACCAGCCTGGAGTTTATTTAAAGGTCATTGAGTTCACCATTTTTTGCTGCCCTCGCATTCTTTCGAACTTGTCCTAGGGCTTTTGACCGATTGAGCTCATTTTTGGTCAGCATTACCTAGACCCATGGGGCTACAAAAGTTATCCAAATTTTTTCGCTCACTTTCACGGTTTTCGTCCAGCCACCGTCCAGCTGACGTACGATTTTTGGCTCGCCACCATTTCTTCAACTTGTAATAACTCTCACACGCATGGTCGGATTTGAATCGGACCAATTGATGAATTGTAGTCCCTGCCGCTCTGAACCCATATGATTAAACGACATCAAAATAGGCCCAATACCGCCCCCTGTATAACGATTTGAAAATTGCCATTCAAACCAAAACATTTACTTTGTCAGAATTGTACCAAATTTGGCACAGACATCCTTTAGGGCATCCTGATCATAAAAGCCAATCGGACCCAAGCCCTATTTTAAAGGCTGTTGCCTTGGCGATGACCAAATCTCGCCATTCATTTCCAATGGGAATTTTGCAAAATGTCCAGTTTTTGCACACCTTGTACTTGAGCGAACTCGTCCTAGGACTTTTGACCGAATGAGCTGATTCTTGGTCAGCATCATCTAGACATGTGGGGCAGCTAAAGTTATCCAAATTGTTTTGCTAACTTTTACGGATTTCCTTTGCCGGACCCCAGAAGTTGACCTATGTTTTGCCATCTTGAAATTGTGATAACTCACAAACACATGGTCGGATTTCAATCGGACCAATTGATGAATTGTAGAGCCCACTGGCCTGAACCCATGTGACTTAAGAAAATCACTATAGATGCAATAGCACCCCTATGTACTTGCACTTACTTTGTCAGAACTGTACCAAATTTGGCACAAGCATCCTTCAGGGCATCCTCATCAAAAAGCCAAATAGACCAGACCCTATAGATGCAATAGCGCCCCCTATGTACTTGCACTTACTTTGTCAGATCTGTACCAAATTTGGCACAAGCATCCTTCAGGGCATCCTCATCAAAAAGCCAAATGGACCAGACCCTATAGATGCAATAGCGCCCCCTATGTACTTGCACTTACTTTGACAGAACTGTACCAAAATTGGCACAGACCTCCCTGGGGGTCTACTGAAGGTCAAGGTCTACTGGGGGGTGTGATCTCCTTGGTGGGGTGGTCCGTTCAGGGAGAGGCGCTTAGGGACGTGGTTTGTTCGTGGACACGGTTCGCTGGGGGACGCGGTTCGCTCGAGGCGAGGGCCGTTCATCGCCGCTTGTGGCTATATTTGTTCTTACACCTGTTAGGCTGTGAAATGTGGTTTGCACAAGTGCATGGCATAAACTCAAAGAAAGTCTCAATATTCCAGGTTTATTTTGTCACCAATGATGGTAAATGGACTGCCCTTAAAGTTTGAGATCTTACAGACAAACACAGATATATGAAACAGTGAGGAAAATCACTGACATAATGCATTATCTTACCCCTTATCAGAGCCCTCACATAACTGCAGCAGTTACGTGTTTGGATGCATTAATCTGACCTAAACCAAATTGTAACTTTAAACCTCAAACAGCCTTCTGTTATAAGGATTGAACAAAAATGCCTTCATTATGATATTTTTGAACTAAAACAAGGACAAGTACATATACCAACAGAAGTAAGGTGGAGTTCATTGTGCTGGTCATTGGCACTTTAACATGTTAAGGGAGAAGGAGCTGGAGCTTGAAACACAAAGCATGTTATCAATGGAGAACCCTCTGGGGTTTGTGTGCATCATGGCTTTTTAAATACAGAAATGGAAAGTACATATTTATCCTGCTGTATTCAGATAGCAGTGGGCTCAAAAATCAGAGTCCAGACAAATAAATCAGGCCTTACTGCAACACAGGCCAAAGTACCCTTCTGTCGCCACACAGTTAAGTGAGCTGAGTACATGTGTTAACTGCACTACAGATCAAAGTACACATTAAAAGGACTTGTCACAGCAAGCAAATCCGTAACTGGTGTTAACATGTTTCTTCCTCATTCCTGTAGGTGCAGTGATTTATGTTACTGCATTCATAATGCAGATATAACTACTCATTCACCTTTATTTTTTGTTTAATAATAAGAAATCAACAAATACAACAAATAAATAAACATGAAAATATACATTCTGTATTATAATAAAGTCTGTTGTCTTCCTCGATCTATAAGACCTTCTGATTCTCATGAGAATGCTGGTGGAAGACAAAAGAGACAGCAGCATCCCAGGAAGCTTTCAACACTTGGTCGCTCAGACCCTTCTTATCAAAACAGTGGTTCCATTGGGAAAGGTCACTAGTGCAGTCAGAGATATCTGCAGGAGGCCGCACTTGTCTGCCATTCACACAGCGGCGACAGCGAAACCTACCACCACAAGAAGAAGGAAAAGTACATAAATCTACATATGAACATTCATTACTGTATATTTGATAAAACAAAAACTACTGAGGCCCAGAACTCTACCAGTAAAGTGTGCTTCAACTGATATTTATAAAATAATGCTTGATGAGAATGTATGCAAGAACTAATGCGGGCTTCCTTGCTTGCTTCCTTCCTTCCTTCCATCCATCAATCCATCCATGCTTATACCTTAACCAGGGTCACAGGTTTCTGCTGGAGCCCTAATGCAGACTTCAGAACCATGTTTTTCTAGTGCTAGTCACAGGTGATATAAGGTGAAAATGTAATATAAGGTGAGATATAATATAATGATAAACCATTGGGCCTCATGCAAGAACATTTTATGCTAAACTTCACTTTCTTTTTCCTGTGAAGTGTATTAGTACATGGATTCCAAGTGACATTCACCAAGTGACATTCACCAATTTGCAGAACATGTTTCAGCCTGGTGGATACCACCTCGTTATGAGATGCACATGTGAGATCATATCAATGGCTTCGCTCTCACCCTTAAACTGGCTATATAAAACCATCTGTTCCAATACATATGTGGGCAAATTTCATTTAGAAAAATGTCATCAAAGGGAAAAAAGTTTCACAATCACCCATCAGCAGGCATAAAGAAATTTAGCACTGTGGATAGTATTAAAAGATAGAGCTGGGTGACAAGACAATCTTAATTATTACCAAAAACATCCCATTAGAATGAGGCTAAACTCTGTCATTTTTAATAAAGGTACACAAGGAGATTCTTAGTTTAGAAATAAGGGTGCTAACTGTACAGTTCTTTGGTTCTTTCTCACTAATGCCTAGAGTAGGTAAGTTATAGATACTCATCTCAGTCATTTTGTTCAGATTTAAAATTGTATGTACAATTAGTGAATGTTAAACTTGTTCAAATCTCTCACACATTCTTTACAAGAACAAATCTGTTAGTACCGGTCGTTCTTGCATTTTGGTTGACCAAAAACTATTTGTAAAGGTGTTAAAATGTGCTCTTTGTGAAAAAAGAATACATAATAGAATGGACAGTGAAATAATAAAATGTTTGTATTAAGAAACCTATTAATCATGAATACAGGCTACTTTATTCAAAGTTTGTGTTAGGCTAAATATCTTAAAATTAATTAAAACAGCCAAATGTTGAAAACTTTTGAAGCAACCAATTTCCACGCAGTAGTTACTATATTTAAGTAAAGCAATCACAGGGGGGCACAATCCAGTGTCTTCATGTGCCGGTCCCAAGTCCCGGTAAATGCAGAGGGTTGTGTCAGGAAGGGCATCCCACGTAAAATATAAGCCAAATCAAACATGTGAGTCACAAATATGACTTCCATACCGGATCGGGGTTACCAGTGACCGCCACTGATGCTGTTGACTTACAGGGTGCCAGTGGAAATTGGACTACTGTTGGTCGAAGAAGGAGAGGAGGAAGGCGTCTTCGTAGGCAAAGAGAGAAGAGGAAGGGCAGGAGTGTAGGACTTAGAGTAGGGACTTTGAATGTAGGGACTTTGTCAGGGAAAACTAGAGAGTTGGCTGATATGATGGAGAGAAGAAAGGTGGATATCTTGTGTGCAGGAGACCAGGTGGAAAGGTAGCAAGGCTTATAGATTAGGAGCAGAGTTCAAGCTGTTTTATCATGGTGTGGATGGAAAGAGGAATGGAGTAGAAGTTATCCTGAAGGAGGATTTTGCTAGGAATGTTCTGGAGGTGAAGAGAGTGTCAGATAGGGTGATGAGTCTGAAGCTGGAAGTTGAAGGTGTGATGTTGAATGTTGTCAGCGGTTATGCCCCACAGGTAGGATGTGAGTTACAAGAGAAGGAGAATTTCTGGAGGGAGATGGATGAGGTGATTCAGGGTATCCCTAGTGGTGAGAGAGTGGTGATTGGGGAAGACTTCAACAGACATGTTGGTGAGGGAAACGAAGGTGATGAGAAAGTGATGGGTAAGTTTGGTATGCAGGACAGGAATGCAGAAGGACAGATGGGGCTAGACTTCGCAAAAAGGATGGAAATGGCTGTAGTGAACACATTTTTCCAGAAAAGGGAGGAGCATAGGGTGACATATAAGAGTGGAGGCAAGAGCACACAAGTTGATTGCATCTTGTGCAGATGTTTCAAAC
The DNA here is from genome assembly GCF_900324485.2 of Mastacembelus armatus. Taxonomy (NCBI): domain Eukaryota; kingdom Metazoa; phylum Chordata; class Actinopteri; order Synbranchiformes; family Mastacembelidae; genus Mastacembelus; species Mastacembelus armatus. The sequence continues at coordinate 12,998,075 of NC_046636.1, forward strand.
TGATAGAGATCAGTGACTGCAAAGTAGTGGCTGGGGAGAGTGTAGCCAGACAGCATAGGATGGTGGTGTGTAAGATGACTCTGGTGGTGAAGAAGATGAAGAGGACAAGGACAGAGCAGAGGATCAAGTGGTGGAAGTTGAAAAAGGAAGTGTGTTGTGTGGCTTTCAGGGAGGAGCTGAAACAGGCTCTGGGAGGTCAGGAGGTTCTTCCAGATGACTGGACAGCTACAGCTAAAGTGATCAGGGAGGAGGGTACTAGGTGTGTCATCTGGAAAGTGAAAAGCAGATATGGAGACTTGGTGGTGGAATGAGGAAGTTCAGGAGTGTGTTCAGTAAGGTATGGAAGTGTTTAGGAGAGGTGGCAGTAGAGTTTTTGACTGGGCTACTTAACAAGATTTTGGAAAGTGAGAGGATGCCTGAGGAATGGAGGAGAAGTGCATTGGTGCCCATCTTTAAGAACATGGGAGACGTGCAGAGTTGTGGAAACTACAGAGGAATAAAGCTGATGAGTCACACAATGAAGTTATGCTAAAGAATAGTGGAGGCTAGACTGAGGTCAGAAGTGCAATATTTGCTTTGAGAATGCTGATAGAGAAGTATAGAGAAGGCCAGAAGGAGCTGCATTGTGTCTTTGTAGATTTGGAAAAAGCGTATGACAGGTTGCAGAGAGAGGAGCTGTGGTTTTGTATGAGGAAGTCTGGAGTGGCAGAGAAGTATGTTCGAGTGGTGCAGGACATGTATGAGAGCTGTAAGACAGTGGTGAGGTGTGCTCTAGGGGTGACAGAGGAGTTCAAGGTGGAGGTGGGACTGCACCAAGGATCGGCTTTGAGCCCCTTCTTGTTTGCTGTGGTGATGGACAGGCTGACAGATGAGGTTAGACAGGAATCTCCATGGACCATGATGTTTGCAGATGACATTGTCATCTGTAGTGAGAGCAGGGAGCAGGTGGAGGAAAATCTAGAGAGGTGGAGGTTTGCTCCGGAAAGGAGAGGAATGAAGCTTAGCCACAGTAAAACAGAGTACATGTGTGTAAATGAGAGGGATTCAAGTAGAACGGTGAGGTTACAGGGAGTAGAGGTGAAGAAGGTGGAGGATTTTAAGTACCTAGGGTCAACAGTCCAGAGCAATGGAGAGTGTGGAAAAGAAGTGAAGAGACATGTGCAAGCCGGTTGGAACAGGTGGAGGAAAGTGTCAGGTGTAATGTGTGACAAAAGAGTGTCAGCAAGAATGAAAGGAAAGGTGTACAAGACAGTGGTGAGACCAGCAATGTTGTATGGTTTAGAGACAGTGGCACTGAGAAAAAGGCAGGAGGCAGAGCTGGAGGTAGCAGAGCTGAAGATGTTCAGGTACTCTCTGGGAGTGACGAGGATGGATAGGATCAGGAATACATCAGAGGGAGAGCTCATGTTAGATATTTTGGAGAAAAAGCCAGGGAAGCCAGACTGAGATGGTTTGGACATGTTCAGAGGAGGGACAGTGAATACATTGGTAAAAGGATGCTGAGGTTAGAGCTGCCAAGGAAGGAGGCCTAGAGGATAGTTGGTGTGGGTGTGGAGGATACAGATGATAGGGTTGAATGGAGGCGGATGACTTGCTGTGGCGACCCCTGAAGGGAGCAGCCGAAAGGAAAAGAAGAAGTTACTATATTTAAGTGCTTTACATTTATTTACCATACAGATTTTATTACTTGTAATCCATTTGAGATTGATGAGAGCAAATTGGCTCACCTTCTACCAGTTTACTTGATTGCACAACAGTCTGTTTAAGTTGCACTTTTGGATGGCATGTAGCCAACACTCCAAGAGAGATGGAAGGAAGTAGAAGAACAAGAAAACCAAATTGAACAGAAGAGACTGGGAAACCAGAAGATTTCTGTGTCACTATATGAGGCTGTGAAAGTGCTTCAATAGTTTGCATGATTAGTCTACTGATGTGACACAAGTCGTCACTACTGCAGTGATGCATTTTTCCAGTTGCCAAATACCTCAGTGTTGTGATCACTTTCATTTCTGGCATATGGCATTACTACGTTGGATGGGAGATCTGAGCGCATTTTCTGATAAGTTCGACACAAACATTATCCCATCGCGATCCAATCTGTAATGTTTAATTAACCTATGATCGTTCAGTGTTTGGAGAAAATTTCTTCTTTCCACCATTTTGTCCTCTTAAACTCTTAAGCCTCTTAAAAGTCTTCGTCACTACTCTTAACAATTTTTACCTTAGGAGCTGTTTTTAGGGCTAAAATATCTTTACTAAGATTCAGTCCTAAATTTAAGAGGAAATTCTAAGAAAGTCTCAAAATTCTAATAATTTTCTTAGAATTTCGTCACTATGAGCAACTTTTAGGCTTAGGAAGCTTTGTGAATACGGAGCAGTAGAATAACAGTAGATTTAGTAGAGTGGGCAGCATAAACAACATCTGTCTCTCACTTGTCATGTGTGTCACTCGTGGTCTCCTCATTGAGAGTGAAGAGTTCACGGAGTTCACCCAAAGAGAAGTGCCGCTCCACATCCTGCTCCTCGTCCACCACACAGCTGCTAAGGGCCTTCTTATGGGCCTGCCGCTGCAGAATCTTCTCCTCAATTGTCCCTGTCTATCAGCCCAGAAACAATTAAATTCAATTAAATTAATTTGTATACCACCAAATCACAATACAATCACCTCAAGGCACTTAACAAAAAAAAAAAAAAACAAAGACCCAACAAATCCTTCATAAGCAAGCACTTGGTGACAGTGGAGAGGAAAACTCCCTTTAACACAAGAAACCTCCAGCAGAACTAGGCTTAGTTTGGGAGGCCATCTACCTCGAACAGTTGGGGTGATTGGATAGAGTAGGGTGAAAAGAACAGCAACAATAGACAAGTAAACACTTTGTGGCTGGTATCTGCACATCAGCAATATACAGCTCCAGGACCAGGGATAACTACAGAAGGTCCAGAGAGTGGACAGAGAGAGTGAGAGCACAACTACAGGAGAGAGAGAGAGAGCAAAGTTGGTGACATTCAATGGTGGCATATAGATGTGAGGGGGGAGGAGAGGGGAGGGAAGGGGAGCTCACCAATGGAGAGTCCTTGGGCAGTCTAGGCAACAGCATAACTAACTGATAGTTTAGGGTCACCTGAGCCAGCCCTAACTATAAGATTTGTCAAAAACAAAGGTTTTAAGTCTAGCCTTAAAAGTAGTAGTCTCTCTTCCTGCCAAACCTCTGACTGCAGCATCCTGGCTTAACCGGAGGCTTTTTATGGAGTTACTGGGACATCCTGATATTAATGAGTTACAGTAATCTAGCCTGGAAGTAACAAAAGCATGGACTAATTTTTCTGCATAATTTTGAGACAGGATGTTCCTAATTTTGGGAATATTGCGCAAGTGAAAAAAAGGCAGTTTTTGACATTTGTTTTATGTATGAATTAAAAGAAATATCTTGTTCAAATATAACTCTAGGGTTTTTCACATTAGTGCCGGAGGCCCAGAAGTCTGGCTAAGCGATTTGTGTCATAAGGTTTCATAGATATAGCTGAGTGTCATCGGCATAACACTGGTAATTAATTGAGTGCTCCCTAATAACATTGCCTAGAGGAAGCGTGTATAAGGTGAAGAAAATTGGTCCTAGCACAGAACCTTGTGGAACTCCATAACTAACTTTTGTGTGTGTGGAAGGTTCATCATGAACATTAACAAACTGAAATCTGTCCGATAAATAAGATTGGAACCACTTTAACTCTATTCCGTAGATCCCATTCATATTGTCCAGGCTCTATAATAAGATGCTGTGGTCGACAGTGTGAAATGCAGCACTAAGGTCTAGCAGTACAGAGATGAGTTCATTATCTGAGGCTAAGAGAAGATCGTTGGTGACTTTTACCAGTGCTGTTTCTGTACTATGATGATGTGCTCTAAATTGTGATTGGAAATCTTCAAATAGTTAATTCCTGTGTAAGTGGGTCACATAGCTATTCAGTAACAGCTTTTTAAAGGATTTTAGACTTAAAAGATATGTTGGATATTGGTCTATAATTAGCCAAGACTCCTGGATCAAACATACAGGTCAAATATAGAAACTGCAGACCAGCAGTTGCCACCCTTCAACAGTGTAGAAAAATATTATATTGGTATGTAAAAAATAATATAATTATATGAAAACATTGGTGTGTATTATTTAAAACATATATTATCAAATTGAGGTATTATGTATGCATCCTGTGTTCAACTGACAGAGAGCAGCCTGTAGATGTAGCAGGTCTTCTTCTGGCCATCTCTCCACACCCGTGCCATTGCCTGCTCATCATTGGCCGGGTTCCAGTCCGGATCAAACATTACCAAGCGATTAGCACCAATTAGATTCAGACCACATCCACCAGCCTTGCTGCTCAGCATAAAGATGAACTCTGGGTTCTGAGAAACAGATTGGTTCAGATGCCATTCAGCTGCCTTTCACAGCTCACAGTGTTGTTAAAAACAGTTTCCAACTTACAGAGGGGCTGTTGAACCTTTCCACAATCTTAGCTCTTTTCTTGATGGACATTGTGCCATCAAGTCGAACATAGAGGTATCTGTAAAAGCCCAAAAGCACAGTTGTTACCTACTTTAGCTGACAAACAATGCAAATAGAGACAATTAAATGACATTTTCACAAAAGCACCTTCTAGATCTGCACAGCTTTTCAAAGAGGTCCAGTGTTTGAGTGTAATTAGAGATAAGCACCACCTTGTCACTAGTTGTAGTCCTTGTGATTGCCAGGATGTAATCAAGAACCAGCATTTTCCCTGGAACAAAATTAATTTTTTACTAGAAACAGTTGCCTACTGCTGCTGGAAACAAGCCAGGTGAGAGCACTGAGGCAAAACAGTTCAATGAGCTGTACACAAATAGAAAAAATGAAAATGCCTGGAAACCAATGAATGACTAATGATAATAATAGCCTAAACCAGCAAAAATATTATGACACTGAGATAACCTGAGGTAGAAAGTCAGAGCAGGGGTCGTTATGCTGCATATCTGGATTTTTTACACTGCCTGAACTGTACTAGCCTGTGGATGTTCTTACCAGAGAGCTGAGGTTCCACAGCTTTAGTGCAATGGCCAGGTGGAAACAGATCCAGGGCCCCTTCAAAACCATCCTCACTCTGCACACACTTTTCATAAATGAGTGCTGGGTCTGGGACACAAAACTGTGGTTAGTAATATTGCCAAGTGGTAAATGATTCGAAACAAGTGAAGGAATATTATATGACCATAAAAGAAAAGATTAAATATCCCTCAAACTTGGTTTCTTAATCTGACCTTAAAATAGTCTTTCTATCACTCTAATGTTTTCAGGTGCTTAAGAGAGTTGTATATTAGGTTTCAGCTCTTACGATTGCACAGTTTCTTGAGAGATGTGATGGAGGACAGGGAGGAGACACTTATTTTGCCCTCTTGTAATTTCTCAATGGGTTTGGCCTGCCTCAGGAAGCACTTATAGAGCTCTGTCTGCAAAGAAGTCAGCCTGCAGGGAAAAAGCCACATTCCTTATGTCTCTACATGTATAAATAAAATATCTTTCTTCACATACTGTCTGAATTGAGATAGCATTGAAAAGTTTGACTTGAATTGGTAAACTGAAAAAATGTGACAAGAAAAAGCTTTTGTAATTCCAAAAACAAAAATCCATTTTAATGCAAACCATCAAAAATTTTTACAAGACACAATCTTAGCTTTTAAAACAAAACCTATAACCAGAAACCAACTGAATCAACCTACCTGCAGCACACAACCTGCTCAATTTTCACAGGAAGATACTTAGACAAGATATCAGATGTTCTCCTTATCAAACACCTGTTGAGGCAGAACATTACAAATACTAAAGAAGCACATCAAGACTTAGAGAATAGAGAAACATTAAACTTTAAAGAGAAATAAAAAAATACAGCAAACTCTCTAATGGTCGACAAATTAATTTTTATAAAAATTATTTTCTGACATTCTTTTAGTCAGATGACACAGATGCAGAACACACACATTCAAAATAGTTTTTATTAAAATTACTGAGATTTTTTTAATCACCCAGCAATAGTTTAACTAAAATTATTTGCTGTACATTTATTCTCACACATGAACACTTGGAGTAATGCCCCTTATAACCCAAACTCTTCCAAGTGTTGGATACAGAGAATGCATCTCAAGGTAAAGGCAAAAAAAACAAAAAGACAATCTATTAAAATAAAATATGACAAATAAGAAACTCAAAATGGAATAAGAATGAGAGCTCACCTGTTGACAATGCTGATCAGTTCCTTGAGTTTCTCCTCTCCACATTGTCTGTCTTTATCACTGGCATCTGCATCTCTACCCTTCAGGATGGGAATCTCAAACCGCTTTTTAAACTCCTGGGCTGTACCTGCCATTGTGGTGAATAAACAAATAAAGGAGATTAATACAAGGAAATGAAATAATTCAAATGTGCTTTAGCTGTTTTGTGTATGTGGAATGGCCTACCTAGAATCCCAGCACTAACAAAGTGAACCAGGCTGAAGTACTCCAGCAGGTCATTCTGAATGGGAGTGCCTGATATTAGCACTCTCCTCTGGGCACTAATGGCATTTAAGGCAAGATATGTCTGGTTGTCAGAGTTCTTCAGTCGATGGCCCTGCAGCAACAAATATCAATGTTACACCATTGAGCTACCAGTCGTTGACAGCTGAAGTGGAATGCATGAGATGAGATGAAATACCTCATCACAAATGACAAGGTCAATTTTGCCCTTGTGCAGAACTTCGGCGTGCAGTCTAAATGTCTCGTATGAAATGATAAGGATTGGGGATGGTACTCTCAAACCATGCTGGGAAATAAAGTTCACTAGTGATCACAGAAAACAAACCAAAGAATGCATAATTAATAAGTGCAAATATTTTCAGTAAGACATATCTTTAGCTTGAGAGGAAATGTTGGTGACTTCTTGGTTTAATAAACTTAAAATGTGAAAAAGGAACACTTAAGCAATCAAGTAACACCATCAGTAAACATATAACACAGTGACCTAGAAGCACAATGTTTCATGTATTATCTTTGTGAGCTGCTTTTGCTTTGATTCTGTCTCTATGTGTAATCATGCATTAGTATCAGTGGCTGTCAGTGACGGGTACAACTCAATAGGCCACTGTTCTGTGCTATGTTGGTACTGGTTTTCAACTCATTATTACTGTTTGGCCCTGATGATGGTGTATGCTGAAATGGGCTCTGACTGACTAAAGCAAGAATCTGATAAGATCAAGTCTGTGTGCAGGCCTATCCCCTTTGCACACTCTCTAGTGCAACCCAGTTAAGTAAACTGATACTATGGTCCATGATAATGTATCATACAACCAGATTCCATGAACTTTGCTGTGAGGAATCATAATGAGACTGAAAGCAGATGGTACACTACCTAGCTGTCTATCGATCTCATCCTTTGAACCTCCATCAATGGCCAGTGGTGAGACACGTCCTCCCAGCCACTTTCCTACTTCATTGTACCAGTTGCTAACCAAACTAGAAGGTGAAACTACAATGGCCTTGTCTATCTCTGGCTTAGCATCAGGGCTTTGGCGCAGCAAGGTCCACATAAGCGTGATGCACTGCAAAGTCTTCCCCAGGCCCATCTCATCAGCCATGATGCAACCATGTGATCCTGAAATGCGTCGGCCCGTAACGCATTCCCACAGGAACTTCACTCCCTCAAGAAAGGAAAGGTGCATTTTTAATTTAAAAGTTAAAAAAATATATTGTACACAACTCTATATCTATCACTATACAAATAAAATTGAATTGAACTCACTTTTCCTCCAGCTATAATTGTATCTGCTGGTCCTCATCCCATCTCACTGATGAAGACTGGGAGATTGGATTGAAGCTTATACAGAGCTTATATATAAAAAGCTTATAAGAGGACCTTTACTTAACTTTTGTCCAACTGCTGGACTTCCAGGTTAATAATGAACTGGCTAATGAGTTCAGTTTTTAGGTTTCTAAAAAGGAAGGATGTAAGCCTGCCTTAATTAATTAAAGATTCTACATTGTTACAGTTTAAGACTAATGATACGATAAACACAATATAGAAATTTCATATTAATTTTAGTAAAAAAAAATTTAAAAACTCTTTTACCTCTCTCTGATGCGGTCTGAGCACTTTCCCTAAAACTGGATCCACAACAACATGGACTGGTAGTTTTTCTCTACACAGGGCGAAGACAATTTTTATTACAGATTTTTTAATCACAAACCTCCTGCAAATGTCTGGGCACACCTGGCCAAATGACATATTATGTGAAAAAGAAAAAAATCCAACCCCCTCAGTATGTGATATTGTCCCCTCATTTCCCCTCATATTCAGTCATTCAGAATGACTTCATTCAGTCATTCAGAATGACTGAATATTTAACACTATTAAAATATTTGACTTTTTTCAAATGTTAATCAGATTTTAACTGCATAAGCATAAAATGAATAAACAGCCATTGTGATGTAAATTTTGGGCACCCTTCTACTTGTAAAACAGAGATTTATTAACTCATTAGGCTTTAAGTGTTTTGTTTATTACCTAGCTAGAGAAATCTTTGTGCTTTAAACTTGAAATTTCCACTTTCCAAAATGTCATAAGGCAGTGGCAGTTAAGATGAACTGGAAGTCAAGCAAAGATCTCTAAGTCCAGGGAAACTTCTAGACAAAAGTCAATGTCAACTTGACATAAATATTCTGCTTTCAGGATGGGTTTGAGATTGTAAATAATGTAATTAATATATACTGCAGATTTGGATATATTTATGTAAAATCTCCACACAAGTGAGGACATCTTCAATTAAGTACTAGTTCTGTCATTTATCTGCTTCTATTAGGAGTATTTAATGTACAAACCTGGCTCATGCAGCATTACCTAACAACCAAGCCTTTTCACTGGAGATCAAATATGACTTAATGTAGTAAGGGTTCTATGTGTTTTGAACCTACTTGTCAGCCTTGATCAGGTCATGAGGACTCAGAGCTGGAGGCTCATATAGAACCAAAGCATCTTCTGCAAAGGGATCATGAAGTGCTTTCCTTACTCCTGCATGCTTTAGACCAAGTGCCCTGATTCCCAGTGAAGCTGTGAGAGTTTCATCAAAACAGTAGCTTAAGGACTTATTTACATATTGTAAAAAAACATGATAGCAAAGCCATGGAGATGACAAAAATGTTACCTGTGTAATTTGGAATAGGAACTTTAAATGGCTTGGAGAGGATCTTTCGAATTAATGCCTCCTGTAGAAAAGATTTAAAACAGGTGAACCAATCATGACATTTAATGTAAGTAGACATTGGAACCATTGCCGTGTTCACATACAGCACCCAATTTATGCAAACAAAGACACTTACATGTTTGCCCCAATCCATACATGGAGGCCGGTTGTTGAGTTGTGTCAGAGGCCTTTTTAAGGGAGAAATATGGCTTTCTTTAATCTCATGATCACTTTTTCTTCTTTTCTCCTGTGAAAAAGCATTGCAAACCAGACCAGCTATTACTAATATTGATTCTCATTCATTATTTTTTCACTAAATTGTACCAATACAGTATCCTTGTCTGTTTAGCGTCATGCAGTAAATAAGGGCTTAAAAGATTCACTTTGAGAGTTAACACAACTGCGTAAAGGTCTCTTCCATCTCCACACAAAACAATACGGTTTAAAATGCAGAAGCTCTGAATCATGAACAGTCATGCTGACTTACTTACAGCTCTATCTGTGCAGTCACCATCTTCTGTGCAGAAATCCCCTGCTTGCTTCCGTTTAGCAACCTGACTAGGAGCAAGACTCCTCCTCTGGGATTAACATTATGGTTTTATTAGTATTAGTTAAACACCTGAATACATTGTGTGGCATCATGGAAATAACAGTTAAATGATAAACAGATATGCTTGCTCACCATTTTTTTTTATTCCTCGTGACTTCTGTTGATAGCGTTTACCCTAGTTACGCAGAAACAGCTAACGCTAGCCCCTCTGACTGCCTCTTTTCCAAACCAAATACGTGTATTTCTGCTGTTGCTGCTAACGGTATGTTACGATATACAACACTAACTGTAGGACATTAACTTAATAGGTACCTATTTCCAACTAGCGCTACAGTTTGAAAAGTCTACAAACGATTATTAATTCCACGGAAGAGTTATATTAGGAAATACGGTATGACTTTACTTAGATTACCGCTGGTATTAAAGTTCGCGCTAAATGTTGCACAACAATACGGCAAAACTAAAGGGTCATACGAGACGCCGCGTGACTGCTGTAGAGTGGCGCCTGCTGGAAAACAACGGATATCCAGTGAGTGAATTGTTGTTTTTAAAATATAAGAAACACCATCACTGTGAAGGGTTGGTGTGGGAGGGATCTCCCGGATTATGCGCATTTATTATTGATGGAGTAAGGGTTATTATAGTTAGATGTAGGTGTTCTGTCTGTGCACAATTGGAATACTAAACTTTTTATGAATACATGTATGTTTAAGGAAAGTTTATGCATTCTTTTTACTCAACCCCAGGTATGAAAGAAAGTTATAGAAACCTACATTATACATTTCTGTTTATTTCAATCCTTCTGAAATCCTTTAACATTAGCAATAAACATGCCATTCCTACACTGCTCTCTTACAATAATTCACTGTTACAATTAAGATGAGCTTAGGGTTCAGATCATAGCACAACATAACTAGTAAAATGATAATTAAAAAGGAATATTTAAAATACATACAATATCATCCAGAAATAGGCTATAGTCCTCCTCAACATGTCACTTATATTTGAAACTATGAGCGGCCATACAAGACATATTTTATTTTGGCCCTCCCACACACACATGTATTCTCTCTCACACACATATATTCTCTCTCTCACATACATATATTCGCACTCTCAGGGGCCTACGTGTGTGTGTGTTAGGGGTGGGTGTTTTTTTCATAGCTGCCCACCCCTGTTTTTTTTCACCCGGACATGCTGCAGGCCATTGTTGGTGCCTGTGCTGGAGTTATCCTAGCTCTTTGTTTAACCTGCTGGGACCGTCTGTCCTGTTTTCGCTTTTTCTTTTCTTTAGGGTTTAGTTTGCAGATTGTTTTGCAAACTAAACCCTACCACTGGCAACCATAGGGGTAGCGGTGTGAGGTCCAGCTTCTACGGCCCTGTATAGGGTTGGCCTTTCCCTCACATCGTCCTTTTGTTCTTTTGGCCGGCTCACCATGGTATCTTTTGTTTTGTTACTTGTGGGGCACGGGAGGGGTTTCTTTTTCCTTTAGAATCTAACTAATATGAAAGGAAACAAAAAACAAGACAAATATTTAAAAATTAAAACTAAATATTAAATTAAAAATATTTTTAAATGTAATCCTTTTAACTCCTGTGTCTCTTTTAAATACATGCTTGCTTGCTTGCTTGCTCACCATTTTTTTGTTAAAACATCTTAATTGCTAAAAATTGGTTTTGTTAAATTTCGTAGAAGGTATTGTTGGTGTAAGTTGGTGTAAGAAACCTTGAAGTTATTTTTGACCAGGACATGTCCTTTAACTCACACATAAAACAAATCTCTAGAACTGCATTCTTTCACCTGCACAACATTTCCAAAATTAGGAACATCCTGTCTCAAAATGATGCAGAAAAACTAGTCCATGCATTTGTTACCTCAAGGCTAGATTACTGTAACTCATTACTATCTGGATGTCCCAATATCTCCATAAAGAGCCTCCAATTAATCCAGAATGCCGCAGCCAGAGTCCTGACAGGAACTAGCAAGAGAGATCATATTTCTCCTATATTGGCTTCTCTTCATTGGCTCCCTGTAAAATATAGAATAGAATTTAAAATCCTTCTTCTCACATACAAATCCCTTCATTATCAAGCTCCTTCATACCTTAAAGACCTCATAGTACCATATCATCCCAATAGACCACTTCGCTCTGAGAGTGCAGGTCTACTTGTGGTTCCCAGAGTTTCCAAAAGCAGACTGGGAGGCAGAACCTTTAGTTATCAAGCTCCTCTCCTGTGGAACCAGCTCCCAGCCTGGGTTCAGGAGGCAGACACTCTCTGTACTTTTAAGGCTAGACTTAAAACCTTCCTCTTTGACAAAGCATATAGTTAGGGCTGGCTTCAGGCAACCCTGAACCATCCCTTAGTTATGCTGCTATAGGCCTAGACTGCCCGAGGACCATCGGTGCACTGAGCTCCCCTACCCTCTCTCTGCTCTATCCACTCACCCCAACCGGTCAAGGCAGATGGCCGCCCAAACTGAGCCTGGTTCTGCTGGAGGGTTTTTCGTCCGTTAAAGGGAGTTTTTCCTCTCCACTGTCGCCAAGTGCTTGCTCATAAGGGAATTGTTGGGTTTTTAGTTTTAGTTTTTGTAAAGTGCCTTGAGATGATTTGTATTGTGATTTGGCGCTATACAAATAAAATTGAATTGAATTGAATTGAATTGAATTAAGTTCCTTTAAGGCGGTTTGGAAACAAATGGAGTTTAAGTTGGAGTATTTTGTGTCTGGGCCTTTATTGGATACTATTGATAAATGCACAAAAGATAATCTGTTGTTGATAGCTGGTCACTATTATACTGTAGTGTCATGGCAAGGAAAGAAGGTTATCAAGGCAGAGTTATTCAAGGCTTTGGTAGACAAGGACATTTTGTCTCCATTGGAAATCGTAGAAACTCCTGAACAAACTAAGGTTGAGTAAGCAGTTAGGTTGAAGGAATTAGAGGTCGAATTACGGCGCCTCCATGTTGAAGAATTATCCATTCAGAGTGAATTGGAGTCTAAGAGACTTGAAGTTCGTATGCGTGCGTTCGAACTCAGTGAGGATACACCTTGGATAAAGGTGAGTTTGATATTAGTAGGAAGGTTGTCCCATCCTTTAATGAAAAAGATGTGGATAAATTCTTTAATCTTTTTGAGCTTGTGGCAACCACTTTGAACTGGTCCAAAAAGGATGTGTTGTGTATTGTGTTGCAATGTGTCCTCAGCGGTAAAGCTCTGATAGCGTACTCTTCTTTGTCTGCTGAAGATAGCCTGGATTATGATAAAGTGAAAGCTGCTGTGTTTAAGGGCATATGAGTTGGTGCCCGAGGCTTACCATCAGCGGTTTAGGAAAATGATGAAACACCCATACCAGACCTATGTGCGAGAAAGAAGCTCTCTTTGAGAGATGGTGCACATCAAATGTTGGAGCGTTTGGTAAGCTAAAGCAAATGATTTTGCTGAAGGACTTTAAAAGCTCTCCTAGCTGTCATAGTTTCTTTTCGCTGTTTGGCTTGCCTAGAGTGTTACAAACTGACCAGGGACCACATTACCATCCTGGCCTGCTTTAATGCGGCTGGGGAGGATGTCCCCCCTTTCATCATCTACAAGGGGGGATATCCAGGGGGTCACTATAACAAGGAAGGGGTCCCTGATGCCCTCTATGGGAAGTCGCCAGCAGTGTACATGGACGGACAGCTGTTTAGGAAGTGGTTTGTCACGCACTTCTTCAAGTTCGCCACCCAGGAACGCCCACTGTTGGTGGCCATGGATGGTCATCAGTCCCACCTGGATCCAGAGCTGGTCCAGGCAGCACAGAGAGAGGGGGTCATTCTCCTGTGCCTGCCACCACACACTTCTCACATCCTACAGCCTCTTGATGTGAGTTTCTTCCGACTCTTGAAGGCAGATTTCTCTGGTTTTACAGGAGATCTGTCAGCAGTAACTCTCTGGTTTCCAAAAATGAGTTTTCAAGGATCCTGAAAAACTCTTATCAGAGGCTTAAAGATCGCAGGGTTATAGTGGCTGGGTTCTGGAGGTGTGGCCTTTACCCTCTGGACTCATTGGCCATTGACTGGTCACGGGTCATGCCGTCCGGTCCAGGGCGTGGGACCGCACCACTGATGCCAACAGCATCTTCCTGGGCCGTGCCTGATTGCTGCCCACCCACCTACTGTTTCCCCTCTTAGTGTTGCCCCACCCTCAAGCCCACTTGCCCCTGCATCTTCACCCTGCTCTCATCCTCCTCCTGCTGCACATCCCCTAAGTTCAGTCTGTGTCCCTACCCACCAGAGCACTGCCCCTCCCTCTTCCTGACCCATCCCTTGGTAGCATTATGCAGGATTTCAGCAGGCCCAGTAGAGGACAGAGGCCCAAGCTCCGGCCAGAAGAGACCGAGAGCAGCAGCGGGCTGAAGACATCAGCCTGGCAGCTCCCGCCCCAGCCACAGAAGACGAGTGCCCCTCAGGGCAGCGCCAGCTGCCAGCTCCGGCCTTTCTATCGCTGGTACCTCAGCCCACACGGCCCTCTCTGTTACCTCTCATGGTCCCTGGCTGCCTGCCCTCAGCGGTACACCATCGCCCATAAGCCTGCCTGCAGAAGACCCCCCCCATGTTTTCCGAAGACCATAAGTTATATCTGTTTTACGCTTAGGAGTATCTGATTATTCAAATATAATAATTATAGCAATGGATAGCAATTTACTACATATTATTTTGAGTATTTATTTGTATGTTAAAATAACTTTTTTTTAGAGCCATCAACAGCGCAAATGTGTGGCCTCCAGGGGTCCCAAATGTCTTCCTCTCCCTCCCGCCAATGTAAATGCTTAATATAAACTGCACAAAAACATATTCTCACAAGAGTAAGCAAGATGTGTCTAAAGTCTTTCTCTTATTTATATAGCTATTCAGCTTCCAACGGCCCAACCTTTGTCTAGCTCCTTCTCCTCGTCCACTGGACCCATGACATCGACCGGTAGTAAAAATAAACATAACAGATTGCATTTCAGCCCATAATAGTTGAGTTATATAACTTATGTTTCTTTCTGTGAGTAGGTCACACTGCTCAGAAAAGAAGACAAGAACCAAAGGTCTGGCGGTGTGGCTGGTGCATGAAGCTTGAAAGTTCAGAGGGATTGGTGTCGTGGGTCCAATGTGACAACTGCGGTGGTTCCACACCATTTGTGTGGGCTGGGAGGAGGAGGAGCTGGAACAAGATAATTGGTGCTACTGGTGCCAGGACATTTAAACATTTTTTTTTTGTTTATTTATTTATTTAATTAATTTAAAAAAAAACTAAATAAATCATATCATCCGCATTTGCTTATCATGTGACTTGGTTTGTTAACACATTTTAATACAGTTTCTTGCCCCTCTCTAGTAAGTGTGTGATCATATAATCTTTATATTTTATATGTTGTATAAATTATTTAAGAAGAGATTGAAATAAGAAAAATTTTAAAAGACCAAACAGCAAGTACAAGACAGGAAGATTAAAATCAGCAAGCTTTCATTGTGCAATCTGTAATTATCAGAGTATGCAAGGTCAGTATTTTGCAGCCGGATGTGTTGATAGTATTGTGGTAAACTCAGTCGGGTGAGGAACAAGCTAATAACTCAAAAAAATTTTAATAGAATGCTAAAAAGTGATCCGATTTGGACACAGTTCCGCCAAAGCAGGAAAGTACTTTCCAATTCCAACTACATGCGCGGAGCTGAGGCGTTATTTGGCAATGGTTGGTTATTATCAGAGGTTTTGTACTTCCTTTCCTTTCTGATACATTTGTACTTTTGAACTTCTTGGCTGTGGTGGCACCCTTAACCGACCTGTTGAGTCCCAAAGTGCCTTTCCTGTGATCTCAACGTTGCCAGGTGGCTTTTGAACAGACTAAGAGACTGTTGGTGTGTGCTCCTGTTCACTCACTGCACCCTCTTTTGATAAACCCTTTAAGTTGACTGTGGATGTCAGTGATACAGGCATTGGTGCGGTGTTGTTGCAAGAAGGTTTAGACAGTACTGATCACCCGGTATCATACTTTTCTAAGAAGCTTGATTGTCATCAGAAGTGGTATTCTACCACTGAGAAGAAGCTTTGGCCTTGGTTTTGTCTTTAGAACATTTCCAAGTATATGTTGGATCAGCAAGTGAACTGGTGATAGTCTACATCGATCATAACCCTCTTGTTTTTCTCCACTGCATGCGCAACCTTAACCATAAATTGTTAGCTCCAAATTCAACAGTTTAACATTATTATTAAACACATTAAAATCAAAAATTTTGAAGGTAACACCCAAATTTTGTGTTTTCCTGTCAAGGCGGTGTGTGTGCGCGTCAGCGAGACACAGGAACCCACGAGCAGATGCCAAGCAGAACAGAGTTTATTGGGATTGTGCTGAGGAGCTGAAACGGGGCGGTGGCCCCGGATGAGTCGCCAGAGAGGCTGTCGGTCGGGGCGGAGATCTCCACAGGTTACGAGACGAGGCTGAGAACCTGGAGAAGAGGTAAGTAGTTAGGCTAGGAATTGCCAAGCGGTCAAAACAACAATCGGTTGCGAAGCTACCGGGAAAGTTTGACGACGAACTGGCGATCTGACCGGAGGGAACCAGGCTTCTTATTGACGGGAAGGTGATTGCTGATTGGAGAGTCGTCCCACCTTGCGCACCTGTGAACAATAAGCCCCGAGAGGGGAAAAGGCTGGAGGAGAGGAGGGGGTAGGAGTAGGAGTGAAATAAAAACAGGAAGGGAGTCCCGCCGCCTCATGACATTTCCACAATGAGTTTCTTTTATACATTAAGGCCCTTAAACTCATGAATAGCAGAAACGCTGTCAAACGTTATGATATAATTGAAGAACATGGTTTGTTGTAATGTCCTGGTTTGTTTTGGTAACGTCTTTGTTCTTTTATTTACTTAGTTTATTTTTCTTTTGTCTTGCTCATGTTTGTACTTGACCCAACTTGATTTCTTTGGACTATTTCAAGCTATGATGTTTGTATATCCTTGTTGTTGATATATGGTTTAACTGGGACCAAAAAACCTTTAATTCTATTGTTAATGCCATTCCTAGTTCTACTGTATGTTTAATTAAAGGAATTCTAGCCTACTCCATACCACTCATCCCTCATCTCCCGTTGCTTTGGGTGGGAGGAAGGGACTTTATAAACACCAGTCGGTGTGTCCACAATGAGTCCACAATATTTTTAATGTTTAGGGCCCATCATGGGGATATTTCAGCCATCAAGCTGGCAACAACATCTTCAATATTTTCACCATCTTTTTCTTTTATCCCCCCATTGTAGCTGCGTTTGTAATGTTAGCTTTCTACGACTCTTTCTTGTGAGTCCTTGTTATAGTTTAATAACTAATGTTATTATCGTTTCTCACTCTGAAGCATTAAATTCAGCAGCTTTAGCTATACTGGTTAGCATGATGTTGTTTTGTTGTAAGTGGGACCTGAACGTATCCATTTTCTCAGCTCAGTGGCTTTCATAACGGCATTCATACCTGCTGCATCTTGTTTTGACTGGTGAGAAGGGGTCTTTCCTTTTAGAATTACAGTTTCCATCTTCGCAGCATAGTCATGATAAATGGAGGGATCGTTACCGCGGACCACAACAGGCGCCTTATTGTCAGTAAATGATTTTTGAGGGGCTATCTTATCAAATGTGCGAATAAGCACGCATTCAAAAAGTTCTCAGCCAATCACAACGAAAGATTTGCCTTCCGTTTCCACTATTCTTTCTCTCTCACATCTCACTCATATATTCTCTCTCACATACATATATTCTCACTCTCACATACATATATTCTTACTCACACACTCACATATTCTCTCTCACACACACGCATATTCTCTCACACATGTATGGTGTGAGAGTGTGAGAATATATGTATGTGAAAGTGAGAATATACAATGATGTCAAAAAGTGTTGGCCTCCTTCCTGATTTCTTAATTTTTTGCATGTTTGTCAGACTTTGTTTCAGATCATCAAACAAATTTAAATATTCAAGTCAAAGATAACACAAGTAAACACATCATGCAGTTTTTAAATGAAGGTTTTCATTATTAAGGGAAAACAAAATCCAAAACTACATGGTCCTGTGTGAAAAAGTGTTTGACCCCTAAACCTAATAACTGGTTGGGCCACCCTTAGCAGCAACAACTGCAATCAAGCGTTTGCGATAATTCAATTCAATTCAATTCGATTTTATTTGCATAGCGCCAACAAATAGACACTGCAGGTTGGTGGGACCAGTAACTGCACATCAGCGATATACAGCTCCAGGACCAGGGACACCTGCAGAAGGTACAGAGAGAGAGGGAGAGAGCACAAACTAGGGGAGAGAGAGAGCACAAGGTTAGTAACATTCAATGGTGGAATATACATGAGATATACATGAGGTGGGAGGAGAGAAGAGAGGGGAGGGGAAGGGAAAGGGGGGGGGGGGGTTAGGGTAGGGAAGCTCAGTGCACCAATGGTCCTCAGGCAGTCTAGGCCTATAGCAGCATAACTAAGGGATGGTTCAGGGTTGCCTGAAGCCAGCCCTAACTATATGCTTTGTCAAAGGGGAAGGTTTGAAGTCTAGCCTTAAAAGTATAGAGAGTGTCTGCCTCCTGAACCCAGGCTGGGAGCTGGTTCCATAGGAGAGGAGCTTGATAACTAAAGGCTCTGCCTCCCATTCTGCTTTTGGAAACTCTGGGAACCACAAGTAGACCTGCACTCTGAGAGCGAAGTGGTCTATTGGGATAATATGGTACTCTGAGGTCTTTGAGGTATGAAGGAGCTTGATTATGAAGGGATTTGTATGTGAGAAGAAGGATTTTAAATTCTATTCTATATTTTACAGGGAGCCAATGAAGAGAAGCCAATATAGGAGAAATATGATCTCTCTTGCAAGTTCCTGTCAGGACTCTGGCTGCGGCATTCTGGATTAATTGGAGGCTTTTTATGGAGATATTGGGACATGGTGAAACAGGTGTGACAGGTGAAAGAATGCAGTTCTAGAGATTTGTTTTATGTGTGAGTTAAAGGACATGTCATGGTCAAAAATAACTCCAAGGTTTTTTACAGTAGTGCTAGAGGCCAGGGTTATGCCATCTAGAGTAGCTATAATTTGAGAAAAGTTATTTCTGAGATGTTTTGGCCCAAATATAATGACTTCTGTTTACTCCGAGTTTAAAAGTAAAAAGTTACTGGTCATCCAGGCCTTTATGTCAGTTAGACAGGCTTGAAGTCTGGTTAACTGGTTTGTGTTAACAGGTTTAATAGACAGATATAACTGAGTGTCATCTGCATAGCAGTGGTAATTAATAGAGTGCTTCCTAATGACATATCCTAAAGGAAGCATGTACAGGGTGAACAGAATCGGTCCTAGCACGGAGCCTTGTGGAACTCCATAACTAACTTTTGTTCGTGTGGAAGGTTCATCATGGACATGAACAAACTGGAATCTGTCCGATAAATAGGATTGGAACCACTTTAACGCTGTTCCTCTGATACCAATCACATGCTCCAGTCTCTGTAATAAGATGTTGTGGTCAATGGTGTCGAATGCTGCACTAAGGTCTAGGAGGACAAGTATCGAAACAAGTCCATTATCTGAGGCTAAGAGAAGATCGTTGGTAACTTTCAACAGTGCTGTTTCTGTACTATGATGTGCTCTAAATCCTGATTGGAAATCTTCAAATAGTTCATTCCTGTGTAAGTGGTCTGATAGCTGCTTAGCAACAGCTTTTTCTAGGATTTTAGAAATAAATGGCAGGTTGGATATTGGTCTATAATTAGCCAAGACTCCTGGATCAAGACTAGGCTTTTTGAGTAAAGGTTTGATTACTGCAGTCTTAAAGGCCTGTGGTACGTAGCCTGATACTAGAGATAAATTTACCAAGTCCAATAAAGATGAGTTCATTAATGGCAGGGTGCCTTTAAGCAGTCTAGTCGGGATGGGGTCTAAGAGGAATAACTTGCAATGAGTCTGTTACAGCGCTGTGGAGGAATTTTGGCTCACTCAAACTTTGCAGAATTGTTATAATTCAGGCACATTGGAGGGTTTTCGAGCATGAACCGCCTTTTTAAGTTCATGCCACAGCATCTCAATCGGATTCAGGTCAGGACTTTGACTAGGCCATTCCAAAGTTTTCATTTTGTTTTTCTTCAGCCATTCAGAGGTGGACTTGCTGGTGTGTTTTGGATCATTGTCCTGCTGCAGAACCCAAGTTCGCTTCAGCTTGAGGCCAGACATTCTCCGTCAAAATCTTTTGGTCTACTTCACTTTGTAAGGCAGGTCCTATTTAAGTGATTTCTTGATTGCGAACAGGTGTGGCACACCTGGAATTGAACTCAGATGTGATAAACCACAGTTAAGTTATGTTTTAACGGGGGGGCCAGACCAGAGTAAAGAGTTGTGGATCTGACAGACAGGGTGTCACCCAGGTAAATCGGGTCCCCAAAGGGAGTGGTACCGACAGGCGGTATTGGAGGGGGTCCCAGAAAAGGTCAAAACGGCTATGGTTGACAATCCAGATATGCAGGGGGCTGATTCAGTGGTCTGGGAGAGACATTTGGTGCATCACCTCACCCATGTCCAGCAGCAGATGTTGAAGGAAGGAGAGCAAAATCAGGAGCTCCAGACTCAGCTGCTGAAGCTCCAGTTGGCAGAAGCAAGGCAGAAAGTCAATGCCAAAAAGAAAAAAAAATAAAGAAGAGGAGGCCAAGAAGGTTATGTGGCAGTGGGGAGTGGATGCTCCGGATACTCCTGATCTGTTCCCAGTACCTCCTTGGGAGCCGCAACATCACCCTCCAGGCAATAGGGGAGGATACAGGGGCGCTCCGAGGGGGGGCCGTGGGTGGAGAGGACGCGGTGGTCATGGGGGCCCACCTAGAAGGGACTCAGCCCAATGTTTCCTCTGCAACGGAAATGATCATTGGATCAAGGACTGTCCATACAGGGGCTGTATGGCTCGAGGCCGAGCTCAAGGAGGGCAGGGAGTGCACCTGCAACGTGGTAGGGGTGGCCCCACACCGGCTCACAACATGCCTGTGATGGATTGGGGTCCTCCATCCAGTTGGGAGGACTCCTACCAAGAATGACACACCCCGCCGAGAGGTCTGGACAGCGGAACGAACACGGCAGATCCACTGCTGTCCATGAAGTTGAACCATACGAATCTGTCGTTTTTGGTCGACACAGGGGCTACGTGTTCCACTCTCAACACCACCCCTGCTTCCACCTTGTCGAACCACAAGACCACCGTCATGGGCTTCTTGCGGGAGAAACGGACTCTGCCAGTAACCCGACCTCTGCTCACCCAGGTGGGCAGTCAGCAGGTACGCCACCCCTACATTTATTCACCTGGCACTCCTGTCAACCTCCTCGGCTGGGACTTAAGCTTGGGGCCACTATTTTGTGTGCCCCCGAGGGACTTACTGTCACTCTGCCAGATGGGCTGCAACTACCATGTTGGACACATTTAGACGAGACACGAAAACAATGCTTGTTGAAGCCGCTGGCGGACGAGGTAGCCGACATCTACTGGGCTAGGTTGTGCCCGGAGAGTCCGGGACACAAGGGAATATGGTCCATGCATCAGTCTTAGTGCCCCTGGATCTCGCTCCTCGAGCCCTACATTCCTCCCCCTGACCCTCTCCATGTTACCCTCTTCTATGATAAGCTCCAAACCGATTAGTACAAGGAGGCGTTTGAACAGGTGGAGGGGGACTCCTGGAGCATCGACGCTGAGAATATCTATGTCGCCCTCGAGGTGGTGGTGGCGGGAGTGCAGCTTCTCCCGGCCCAACAAGATTGGTTTCGCATGAGTGAGGACAGTGCACCACATGTGTCTCTCACCTTACATCCTAACCATGAGGCTAAAGAACTGGGGGGTATCCTCAGGAGGGCGTTGGCCCACAAAGACTGGCAGACCACCCCCATACCGCAGGTCTGGTACGCTCCCCAGATTAAAACTTTTTGCATTCAGCTGACAGCCACAGACCCTGCTATATTGGAACATAGAGAGGTGTCCAGGTACCATGATATGGCATGCATTGTCCATCACCTAGCGGCAAACATGTTATCTCAGCTGCCGGACTTCTTATGGGCTCAGTCTCCCACGGACGTGGGCTTAACGGACTGTCCCCCGAGTCACCTTCCAGGTACAATTCAATTCAATTTATTTCAATTCAATTTTATTTGTATAGCGCCAAATCACAATACAAATCATCTCAAGGCACTTTACAAAAACTAAAACTAAAAAACCCAACAATTCCCTTATGAGCAAGCACTTGGCGACAGTGGAGAGGAAAAAAACTCCCTTTAACGGAAGAAAAAACCTCCAGCAGAACCGGACTCAGTTTGGGCGGCCATCTGCCTCGACCGGTTGGGGTGAGTGGATAGAGCAGAGAGAAAAGAACAGCAACAATAAACAACAAATAGACACTGCAGGTTGGTGGGACCAGTAACTGCACATCAGCGATATACAGCTCCAGGACCAGGGACACCTGCAGAAGGTACAGAGAGAATAGAGAGAGAGGGAGAGAGCACAAACTAGGGGAGAGAGAGAACACAAGGTTAGTAAGATTCAGTGGTGGAATATACATGAGGTGGGAGGAGAGAAGAGAGGGGAGGGGAAGGGAAAGGGGGGGGTTAGGGTAGGGGAGCTCAGTGCACCGATGGTCCTCGGGCAGTCTAGGCCTATAGCAGCATAACTAAGGGATTGTTCAGGGTTGCCTGAAGCCAGCCCTAACTATATGCTTTGTCAAAGAGGAAGGTTTTAAGTCTAGCCTTAAAAGTATAGAGAGTGTCTGCCTCCTGAACCCAGGCTGGGAGCTGGTTCCATAGGAGAGGAGCTTGATAACTAAAGGCTCTGCCTCCCATTCTGCTTTTGGAAACTCTGGGAACCACAAGTAGACCTGCACTCTGAGAGCGAAGTGGTCTATTGGGATGATATGGTACTATGAGGTTCTTAAGGTATGAAGGAGCTTGATTATGAAGGGATTTGTATGTGAGAAGAAGGATTTTAAATTCTATGCTATATTTTACAGGGAGCCAATGAAGAGAAGCCAAAATAGGAGAAATATGATCTCTCCTGCTAGTTCCTGTCAGGACTCTGGCTGCGGCATTCTGGATTAATTGGAGGCTTTTTATGGAGATATTGGGACATCCAGATAGTAATGAGTTACAGTAATGAGTTACAGTAATCTAGCCTTGAGGTAACAAATGCATGGACTAGTTTTTCTGCATCATTTTGAGACAGGATGTTCCTAATTTTGGAAATGTTGCGCAGGTGAAAGAATGCAGTTCAAGAGATTTGTTTTATGTGTGAGTTAAAGGACATGTCCTGGTCAAAAATAACTCCAAGGTTTTTTACAGTAGTGCTAGAGGCCAGGGTTATGCCATCTAGAGTAGCTATTATTTGAGAAAAGTTATTTCTGAGATTTTTTGGCCCAAATATAATGACTTCTGTTTTCTCAGAGTTTAAAAGTAAAAAGTTACTGGTCATCCAGGCCTTTATGTCAGTTAGACAGGCTTGAAGTCTGGTTAACTGGTTTGTGTTAACAGGTTTAATAGATAGATATAACTGAGTGTCATCTGCATAGCAGTGGTAATTAATAGAGTGCTTCCTAATGACATATCCTAAAGGAAGCATGTACAGGGTGAACAGAATCGGTCCTAGCACGGAGCCTTGTGGAACTCCATAACTAACTTTTGTTCGTGTGGAAGGTTCATCATGGACATGAACAAACTGGAATCTGTCCGATAAATAGGATTGGAACCACTTTAACGCTGTTCCTCTGATACCAATCACATGCTCCAGTCTCTGTAATAAGATGTTGTGGTCAATGGTGTCGAATGCTGCAAGGTCTAGGAGGACAACTATTGAACCAAGTCCATTATCTGAGGCTAAGAGAAGATCGTTGGTAACTTTCAACAGTGCTGTTTCTGTACTATGATGTGCTTTAACTCCTGATTGAAAATCTTCAAATAGTTCATTCCTGTGTAAGTGGTCTGATAGCTGCTTAGCAACAGCTTTTTCTAGGATTTTAGAAATAAATGGCAGGTTGGATATTGGTCTATAATTAGCCAAGACTCCTGGATCAAGACTAGGCTTTTTGAGTAAAGGTTTGATTACTGCAGTCTTAAAGGCCTGTGGTACGTAGCCTGATACTAGAGATAAATTTACCAAGTCCAATAAAGATGAGTTCATTAATGGCAGGGTGCCTTTAAGCAGTCTAGTCGGGATGGGGTCTAAGAGACACGTTGATGATTTCGATGAAGCAACTACTGATGTAAATTCAGAGAGATCTATGGGAGAGAAGCAGTCTAAACATAACTGAGGTCCTACAGATGATTCAAGAGCTACTGTAGTAGAAGATTCATTTATTGCAGGTATAGGAAGCATCTGCTGAATTTTATCTCTAATAGTTGTGATTTTATTTGTAAAGAAACTCATAAATTCATCACTGCTGAGAGCTAAGGTAACCCTGGGCTCAACAGAGCTGTGACTTTTTGTCAGCCTGGCTACAGTGCTGAAAAGAAACCTAGGATTGTTCTTATTTTCCTCTATTAGTGATGAATAGTATGCAGTTCAGGCTTTACGGAGAGCTTTTTTATATGTTAGTAGGCTGTTTTTCCAGGCCAGAAAAATTTCCTCTAAGTTTGTGGAACGCCACTTCCTTTCCAGCCTTCGCGATGCCTGCTTTAAGGTACGAATATGTAAATTATACCATGGGGTTAGTCTTCTCTGAATCACTAACTTCTTTTTCAGAGGGGCTACATTATAAAGCATTTCACGGAGTGAGGTTACAGTGCTGTCAACAACATGATCAATTTGGTAGGGAGTGGGATTGAAGCAGCTGCCCTCCACTATGTTTATACTTGGCATAGATGTAAATAAAGATGGAATCATTTTCTTAAATTTATTAACAGTGTTGTCGGATAAACATCTGCTGTAGTGGAATTTTCTTCCAAACGCTGCATGATCCATCATTTTAAATTCAAAAGTTATTAAAGAATGATCTGACAAAACAGGATTTGGGGGAAAAACTATTAGATGTTCAATTTCGATGCCATAGGTCAGACCAAGATCAAGGGTGTGATTGAAACAGTGGGTGGGTTTATTAACATTTTGAATGAAACCAATTGAATCTAATATAGAATTAAATGCAATGCTGAGGCCGTTATTTCCAACATCTACATGAATGTTAAAATCTCCCACTATAATGACTTTATCTGATCTAAGCACTAAATCAGACAGAAAGTCAGGGAATTCAGTTAAAAACTCTGAGTAAGGGACAGGTGGACGGTACACAATGACAAGTAGAACTGGTTTTTGTGTTTTCCAGTTTGGATGTGAGAGACTAAGAGTGAGGCTCTCAAATGAGTTAAAATTGTTCTGAGGATGAAAGTTTAATAATAAGTTTGAGTGGAAGATTGCAGCTACTCCTCCACCTCGACCTGTGCTTCGAGGAACATGATAATTTTTATGACTGAGGGGGGTTGATTCATTCAGACTGACATATTCATCCTGCTGTAACCAGGTTTCAGTAAGATAAAGTAGGTCAATTTGGTGATCAGTTATCAAATCATTTACTAACAAAGATTTAGATGAAAGGGACCTAATATTTAATAGTCCACATTTAACAGTTCTGTTTTTCTGTTCAATAAGAGGAGTGGTCTTAATTTTTATTAAGTTTTTATGAATAACTCCTCTTCTGTTAACTTCTGATTTATTTGATTTATATGTTCGAGCGGCAGACACAGTCTCTATGTGGTTTGAGGGGGGCGGCGGCTCTAAGGAAACTGCAGAGAGGCGTTTTAGACTGAGTCTCTGCATCCCGGTCCCCACTCTGGATTGTCAAACTTTAGGTCGGCTAATAAACTCGGCCAAATTTCTAGAGATGAGAGCTGCACCATTCAAAGTGGGATGGATGCCGTCTCTCGCTACCAGACCGGGTTTTCCCCAGAAAGTGGCCCAATTGTCTATGAAGCCCACATCGTTTGCCTCCAATTTGACCTCCGATTGGCGTAATCGGGTGACATTGCTGCCGACGTGAATAACAATTTTCCCATATTTACGATTAGCCTTAGCCAGCAGCTTCAGATTTGACTCGATGTCGCCCGCTCTGGCCCCAGGAATACATTTGACTATGGTCGCTGGTGTCTCTATTTTCACGTTCCTGACTATGGAATCGCCAATTATCAGAGTCGGTTTCTCAGCGGGTGTGTCGCTGAGCGGGGAAAATCTATTAGAAACGTGAACAGGCAGGTGATGAGCCGTGGGCTTCTGCTTAGGAGTACATTTCCGTCGGACCGTCGCCCAGGCTAATTCTCCGGGCTGCTCCGGAGCTGCCCTTGGACCACTAACAGACCCTGGGCCTGAGCTCGGTGGCTCCACACCAGCTAACGGGGCTGGGCTAGCTGGCTTTTGTTCGAAGGTGCGGAGCCGTGCTTCCAAATCAGTGATCCTCGCCTCCAAGGCTAACAGAACCTTACACTTATTACAGGTATCATTATCGCTAAAGGAGGCAGAGGAATAACTAAACATGTGGCACACCGAGCAAGAAAGAGAGAGAGAGAGAGGGAGAGGCCATGTTAGCTAAGCTAACTAGCTAGCTAAGCTAACCGGTAGACTAACGAACGCTAAGTCAGGAAATAGCACTAAATACCGGTCAAAATAGAAAGGTACTTGACTAGTACCGGAATGTAGCAGTTAATGAATTGTTTAGAGTTTAGTTAGTTTTTAGGTGTGTTAAACTATAGCTAGTCTGTTGCTAGTCTGTAGACGAACTATGCAACACACACAACACGATACGCTTGCAAGACAAAAGTGATTCGCTTACCCGGAGAGCGACACGCTTCCCCTTTGGATCCGCCAATATCCACATAAACCTCAGGCAGAGGAGGGGATCAGGGATACTATTGAGGGCCTAATACGAGCGGGGGTGCTAGAACCCTCCTCGTCACGGTGGAACACACCCATTTTACCGGTTGAGAAAAAGGGTACAGGTAAGTTCCGTAGGGCACATGATCTTAGGGCCATTAATGACATATTGGTAACTTCCACCGTTCCGGTTCCTAACCCATATGTGGCCCTGGCTAACCTTGACCCTAGCCAGACTTGGTTTTCTTGTATTGGTCTGGCCAATGCTTTCTTCTGCCTCCCGTTGGCAGAGGAGTATCGTGACATTTTTTCTTTCACTTATTGGGGACACCAGCACAGGTACACCAGACTCCCTCAGGGCTTCGCTCTCTCGCCCGGTATTTTCAATCAGTTTTTGAAACAGGTGCTTCAGTCCTGCGCTTTGCCAGAAGGCACCACCTTAAACCAGTATGTTGATGACCTTCTGCTCGCCGCACCCTCCGTCGCGACCTGTCTCCAGGCCACGGAGTCCGTGCTGCGTCATCTAGCCGAGAGGGGCTTTAAGGTCAGAAAATCTAAACTACAAGTGTGCCGTAAACAAGTTGCCTTTTTGGGCCGACTGATTTCGCAAGCAAGGGCGGGATTATCACCTGCTCACAGGTCTACCATCCTGCACCACCCTCGGCCGGTACTGGTCAAAGATATGCTCTCCTTTCTGGGGCTCACGGGCTACAGCCACTCTTACATTCCCGACTATGCCAACTTTACCACTCCACTTCGACAGCTAGTCAAGGCACAGGGCATGCGGAATCTTTCAGCACCGCTCGTTTGGACATCTGAGGCAGAACGGAACTTCATCTCCCTCAAGCAAGCTCTGGCAACGACCGCAGTTCTGGCCATTCCTGATTATACTCAGCCCTTCTTCTTGGATGTTTCTGTAAAGGACGCAGTTGCCAACGGCGTCCTGTTCCAGAAAAAAGGGGAGTCAGGAGAGTGCTGATGTAAACAAGCACTGCATTGCACACCATGGAAAGAAGACATCACGCCTGCACACAGCATGTTGCAGCAGTGGCGAGGATTTTACAGAAGACAGCCCACATTGTCATGGGACACCCACTCAGGGTGCTCACCACTCACAGTGTGGTGGCTTATGTAAATTCTCAGACATTCACACTCTCCTCCCTCAGACAACAAAGGTTGAGTAGGATTTTGGAGGAACTCAAGAGACTGCAAAAGGGGGCATCCCCCCAGGAGAGAACTCTGGAAAGAGAGAGGGGCTACTGAGGTAGAAGGATTGTGGAGGGGGCCGGATGGCCGCCCCATACTTCCTCCCGGAATCAGGAGGACAGCCCTCTTGGAAGCTCATGGGTGGCATGTTGGGACAGCCCAAATGTTGAAGAACTTAGAGCAATGGTGGCATCCATATCTCAAAGATATGGCTAAAGAGCTGGTCAGGGAATGTGACATTTGCACCAAGTACAACACCAGACCGACAGTGAAACCAGAGATCGGGAGGTATCCACTCGTTACCAGGCCTGGACGAGAGATTGTAATTGATTTCACAGATATGGGCACCACCGTTCGAGGGTACAGGTACGTACTGATGTGTGTGGATGCGTGTGGTGGCCAGAAGCGTGGCCCTCCAAAAGGGAAGACAGTAAAATGGTTATTAAATGTTTGATAAATTATTACATCCCCAACCATGGTTTCCCAGAGAAAATTAGGTCAGATAATGGGACACATTTCAAGAATCAGGATTTGCAGAAGGTGGAGGCCATGATGGGGTTGAAACATGGGTTTGGAACGGTGTATCATCCACAGTCTCAAGGAAAGGTGGAAAGGATGAATCAAACTGTAAAAACCAAATTGACAGAAATCTGTGCACAGACCAAATTGAACTGGGTTGATGCATTGCCATTGGCACTCATGTCCATTCACTGTTCTGTTAATCAATCCACTGGGTTTTAAACCCTACCCACACCCCCCCTTTCG